>NC_056736.1:133979859-134019859 GCF_019279795.1 Protopterus annectens
AAATGCATGTAGATGTAAAACCTGATGTTCTGCCTTTTTAAAAAGTAAAATAAGGTACAGTGCCACTTATCTCTCTACAGTTTTGCAGAACATCTCAGATTTTGTCTCGTATGTATGCCCTGCCCCTTGTTAACTTCTTTTTTCCTATTAAATCACTGAAGATTACAGTCAGTCAGTCAGTAATGCTAGTCATTAGTTTCATCTTTCTTTTTATCCTGAGAAATGCATATCCATGCACTGCCTGCTGTTCTGCTAATTTTAATTAATGAAACAGAGTTGTGCAGCACTTAAGGCTCTGAGCTATTAACCTACTGTTTTCTGAAGTCAAACGTATAGGGTTTGAGTATTTCCACCTCCATTTGATTATTGTGTGACTTTGAGGAAGTCAGTTATACAGTGCCAGTAGGTCATCCCTGAAAAGGAGCATTTTTTTTCAGTGGGTTTACATGGTTAAGAGAATGGATAAAAGAAAAGTATATTAAAAACTGTCCCTTTATGGTCCTTTGTCTCCCTTATAATTTTTCTCTTTGTCCAGGAAACAAAGAAATGATGTGCTATTCAATCTGTCTCTTGTAAAATATGTGGCTTTTTGATAAATTGTTGTAGACTGCAGAACTGAATAATGACACGCATGTCAGTGTTAGACTTTGTATTGCCCTGAAAATGCTTACAAATGCAAAGCTTATTATTCTAGCAATAGGAGAAGTATTTAAAATATGTCCTGATATTCGAGTATCTTAAAAATCTGTTCTCACTTTTTGGTTCTCTGATTCTTCAGGATAAGACTGGGTGGGCATGAGAGTTTGAGTTTGTGTCTGCCTGTGTTTGTGTGCATTTTCATGTCTGTGCATGCATGCATGCATGTGTGTTTGTGTGTCTGTATGTTTTGTAATACCATTCAAAACATATATTCATGCTTGTGCTTCTTGCACTTGCGCTGTCTGGTTAAGTGACTTGCTCAGATTCACTCAATAGCAAAATGAGGGAGAAAGAGTCACAGACTGTAATAAAAATAAAAATGAAAACTGTACATTCGAGTACAAGAATAAAAAGTCTTTCGGCTTTCCCCAGTTAGAGGTTACCACAGCGGAACTCCGGTCCACTCATAATTGGCAGTGGATTTTTACAGTGCTGAGTTGCCGGTCCGACACCCAACCTTCAAAGAAGGCACGCCCATTCACGCTTGCACCTACCTGCATGTCTTTAGTGTCACTCGACCATGGGGAGGACATGCAGACTCCACACAGAAGGCGCTCCAGCCGAGAATCAAATGGGAGAACCTCTTGCAGTGAGGCAACAACACCAACTGCTGCACCACCGCGGCTATACAAGAATAACGTCATTAATAGCTTAGAACCTCAGTCGTCTGCACTGCCAGACCATCACTCACTTCTTCAATTTCTAGTAAACCATGAAGGGTTAATATCACTGAAATTTACTATCACTCAGTAATGCCAGTCATTAAAGTTTCATAGACTTGTTGTCTAAATGTTCAAAAAAACGTTGATGCAAAAAAAAAAAAACAGACATTTGAATTAGAGCAGTCTGCCTCTTATCTTTCATTGATTTTATACAACACCTCTGAATTTACATTGTATTTGTGCTCTGCCCCTTCTTACTTTCTTTTTCCCCTAGTAAATCACTGAGGATTGTAGTCAATCCACATTTGTTCAGAAAATGCGTTTCCATGCAACATTTATTGTTCTGTTAGTTTTTTAAGAAAATTAAAGCTGTTTAGTACATAATGTTAGCAAACTGCTTCCTATAGTCAAGTACACAGGGTTTGAATCTTTCACCTTCATTGGCCTACTGTGTGATATTGAGCAAGTTTCTTAACTAGACAGTGCTCTAAGGTCATCTCTGAAAAGGGACACCTTGCCCAATGAGTTTAATTGGGTAACATAATATTAAAACTTGTCCCCCATTATTTTTTTTGTACAAAATTCCTGAGCAAAGAAACTGAGAGGTATTTTTCTCTGTTCCTTGTAAAATTTTTGCTTTCTGGCAAGTTGTTACAAATTGTGTCCCTAAGTAATGCCATACATGTGTATTTCAGACTTTGTATCTTTCAAAAATGTCCACTAAGGTAAAGTTTGTTATTCCTGCAACTTTCAAGGTATATAAGAGAGCTATTTAAAATCTGGTACTGATTTTATGTCTTTGATTATTATTCTTAAGCTAAAAAGCTGAGAGAGTAGAGTAGCGTTGCACTGCATGTTTCTGACGTTAACAAACCAAGATACATTTGTAGAACATTTGTAGAACATTATTTATTAATGTATTCATTCACTTGCTTTCAAGCAGATAGCCAATGTGTACAGTTATAGGGTCTATATTATGTTGTTGAAAGACGTGTTCATCGAACACATCTTTATCGACACATAAACATCGAACACGTGTTCGATGAACACGTCTTTCAACAGCATAATACACACCCCAGTTATATATGTGGCAGTAACTGATGTGTATGTGCATGCACACACACGTGTGTGTGTGTGTGTGTGTGTGTGTGTGTGCATGTGCGTGCGTGTTTGTGCATGTGCATGCGTGCATGTATGCGTGTGTGCGTGTGTACGTGCGTGCACGCATGTGTGTGTGTGTGTGTGTGTGTGTGTGTGTGTGTGTGTGTGTGTGTGTGTGTGTGTGTGTGTGTGTGTGTGTGTGTGTGTGTGTGTGTGTGTGTGCAAACATGTCTACATGCATGTGAGGTCAGAGATCAAATTCTTTCATTGTGTTGGTAGAAAGAAGGAACAATAACTCAGATGGGGAAAAAAGGCTAAAGTTGTTTGTCACTGAGAATTTATAATTAGAGATGCTAAGAGAAAATATGAAAAAATTTGCTTATTTTTTGTGCATGAGGAGCCCAGGACCTTTGTAAATTTACTGTTATGTCTAGTCTCTAATGTTTGAATTGTCGGGTCTGTGGTATAAGACAATATATTACAACTGCTGTATAACTTGTTAGACTTATGAATAGTATAAAAATAAAATGGTATGTTCTAACCTAGTAATGGGGAGACTGGGTATCAAAAAATATTTTGAGTCCACATTTTAATTTTACTGTGGGATTTCTTTAGGTAAGTTTTGTAGTCTTCCACATTTTGGAGATAGAAGGTTGACTATAGTTTTAGCTTCTTTAATTATTTTGCTTGTTGAAGTTATGGATAGTATAGAATTTGGTAACTATTTGAAATGTCAGGGCTCACTAGTGTGAGTACTGAAATGTGGTGACTGAATTGGAGAAATAATTTATTTACATGTATCAAGTCTGAGATGCCATTTCTTGGAATACTCCCTTTTCTCTGATGTATGGCAATCTCGGACTTGGGGCTTGGACCCTGCATAAAGATGTTTAAAAGAGAGCTTGTCAGCACTTAACCATAGAATTCAGGATTTTCCTACCTTGCTCTTTGGTGTAAGTGAACTACTAAGATATACAATGTAATACCTCAGCCACTATATATTGCACTGAAACAATTAATTTAGCACATAACTATTGTGTATGAATACTCATTGTTTCCATTAGCAAATTTCCTCAAATAAAATAGATAAATTGGGATAGCTTCCACATCTCCCAGGGAATTCCCTGCAATATATTTTGTTCTTGTGGAAATCAAGCTAGTCCTGTGTATCAGCATCTTGTACATTTTCTAACATTTACCATGATGCATATCTGACTTTTCCACATTGCTATAATCAGCAAGCTAAGGTAATTACTTACTCAGTTATACCAGCAAAATAATCAATCTTCACATTCTGTCTTGTATGCTATTCAATGACTCTGTTCCAACATATAATGCTGCCACTATCCCATCCATCATATGATCACAGGAGTCCAGCTACTTTACTGGACAAATTGTTTACTTTCTTTCTTAGTAAGACTGTAAGAGCTTCAACTACTGTTTCATGTTCATAGCAAATCTCATGGCAGTGCAACATATTTATCTTTATGTTAATCTGCTTTAGACAGGAATGATTCTGTGGGAAAGCGAATTACACATATCAATCCATTACTTTATTTATTAATTACAGGTACATTTTACAATGTGTAATGTATGTAGAAGTACTGTTATGATTTGTGTGAATTTATCATCATCTTTATTTCTGAAGTCACATTGCATCCAAGAATTGCAAAGTATCTTAAAACTTCATTTCACAATTTCTACCTTCCATTGAACTAAGCATAGAAATAATTTGTTGCTTATAGCCAACAGACAATAATACAAAAAGTGTATTTTGTTCTTCCTTAGAAAAAAACATTCTTAAGCAACATTCTAATTTACTGCATGTTTTCCCTGTGGATGTCTAACGAGTCTTTTCTCTCTGCTGGTTTTAGAAACATACTTAAAAAAATAGAAATATCAGAATATAGATTTTAAGGATCAATGTAGAGGGAAAAGCCTCTGTATACCATTTTGCTTCTTTGTTCTTTCCTTTGTTGTTTATAGATATCTTCATACAGAAGCTTGTTGTGAGTGTATATAAAAGACAGATTATCATGCACTGAAATACTGCAGTAAACCATTACAGAAGCATGTACCTCTAAATAGCAGTAACAGAATGTTATGGATTTTGTGTTACAGACCTATTGATTCTTCCAGCATGTAAGTTAACAAGGGTTAGTATAACAAAGCCTGTACTAACAGCAGACATTATAGGGCAGCTGATGGGTTACTTATGTCAAGCATATATGGTAGTCTATTGAGAAACTACACTGAATGTCATTGAAATGAATGTATATAAAATAACATAACAGACTGATATATTAAACCAATGCAGTTTGAGTGAGTTATGCTTATTTTTGCTGTAATCACACTGTTTATAGGTGTTTGCACAGAAAATGTTTCCATGCTCGGGTATGCATTTGTCACTTCAAAGTTTATGTTGTGAATTATAGGGCTTTTATGAATACAATATAACATTTATTTTGCTCATTTTAGATTATGATATGCACTTGGAACCTATTAACTTTGACACCTTCAACTTAGTACTGAAGAAGTAGGTCTGTGAAAGGATTTTGAGGCAAATCACTCAGTAATGCCTGAAATAAACCAATGTTTATGCTTACGTGATTTCTATATGACGACAGCTATGGTCTGCTAAACATGATAGGATACATTTCATTCATTTAGTCTAATGAAAATTGATCTAGTCAAAGGAATCATTTTAATATGGGATAGTAATGGTTGGATTGTATAAAGTAGGACTATAATAGGAGTCTGTCAGGTGAGAAAATGTGAATAAAAAAGAACAGTAAGATGCAATATGGAGAAAGAGAGTACAGATGCAGAGATGTAGTAAGCCATGAATCTGTCTCTGAAGATAAAAATGGAGAGTAAGTAAGTCATGCAGTAGTGATGGCACCCTAATGGCATGACTTGATAAATGTACTGTCTTACTGTAAGAAAGTCAAAACTGCTTTCATTTTTTGCTGATGATTAGGTGAAACATCTTTCTGACTGATATGAACCTGCTTTCTCTGTGGCATTATTCATTAGGAGAGAGGAATTTCTCTTCACCTGTTAAGCTGCATCACTTAAATGCATAAATGGCAATGCCACAACAGTGACAAAAGACTGGATTTTGTAATGACCAAATAGTGATTGGAGTATAAATTATATTCCACATAAGTGTTTGAATGAAAGAATGAACTTGACATTACAAGTATACTCACAGACTATTGGGAGTTGGCATAATAGTTAAGATGTTTTCCTCACAGACATAAAATAAAGGGTTTGATTCTCACCTTTGAAGTGAAATTGGCTGGGTTTAATGTGGCCATCAAAAGCAGCTAGTCAAGTACTTACTTATGAACCTGTGAGTACGTCATCCTTCATATAAGTGGAATATTTCTGCAGTGAGTATATAAGGTATGCTTCATACAGAAAGAGAGGGAGGGCAAAAGAAAGAGATGGAGAGAGAGAGAGAGAGAGAGAGACAGTGACTGAAAGTGATGCACGTAAGAAAGACAGATACACACACACACACACACACACACACACACACACACACACACACACACACACACACACACACACTTATACTCGAGACACCAGAAAGCAGTTTGATGACAAGGTAGGAATGTATTATTAATGCTGGATATGATTATGTTTGCAAGATGATGATTAGAGTATGTGATTATTATTACATTAATCTTTCTGAGTTATAAACATGATCAGTGAGAAATACAGAAGCGATCATGAAAAAAAACAAGTGGACAAAAACTGCGCTGTTACAAATGCAACGCGTAATACAGATAAATATAACTTAACATAAGTGAAAAGTTGGAGAGCACCAATATACAGGTAAACACTGCACAAAAAACATGAATTGGTTTGGTCAGGTATGTCACATTAGAAAAAGATGAAAGGGTAATTGTGACCTTTTTTAGTAATTACGTACTTGGGAAAGTTTTCAGGTAGTTGAGTTTGACATTGTCTAAATCCACAAAATAAACTTATTTTTGAGTGTTTAGCATATTCTTGGCTTTTTCATTCTTATTAGCATATCATTATATTGTAGTCCAGCAGGCTAGTGAAGAGTTCAGCCCAAATTCCCAACTCTCAGTCTGGTTAAGTGACTTATTTAATGTCATACAGTAGGAAAAGGAAGGCTAAGTAAAGCAAAATGCGGACCATAGGAAGCAGCTCCTCAACAGCTCACAGCCTGAGTCCTCAGCACTAACTCTGTCAGACTAACTGCAATTTCAGAAGTGGATAAAGTAAGCATCTTGCAAGTGTTATTCTTGAATTTGTCAAAACTGAGGAAAACAGAAAGAAGCTTTGGAATAGTTTACTGATATTGCACCTTCTGCTAGTAAAGATGGCAATTGTTAGCAGGAAATATTGTTCTGGGAATCAAATGTGTGTTTTGATATGGAAGTACAAAGTGTTTAGCCACTTTAATCAGTAGGAAAGCAACTTATATCCACTGGTAAAGACTTTTGTACAATGCCATGTTGCCACTAGAGCAGTGACTGTCAGGATGTACAAAATATTGTTGGAAATGGTGACTAATAAGCAAATACACATAGTGACAGAAAGTAAGGTAGAAGATGAGCAGTCCAGATTCAGGCTGGGGTACAGCACAACTGACCCAGTGTTTACAGTGAGACTGACAGTGAAGGGAAAACTGAAAAATGGACAAATAGACTAAGGAGGCATTCCGAGATATGAAGGAAAAGCATGAAAAGGTTCCAAGAAAGCTCATTTGGGTAATTCTATGATGGTTTAAGTGTCATAAACATTTGCAGAATTAGAGTAGGCTATATACAAGGACCTAATGACACAAGCAAGAACAATTTTCAGGCTGACAGAGGGATTCTGAGTAGGAGTGGATGTGTGTAAGTGCTCTGTTTTCATGCCATTGCTCTTAAAAACTGGTGATGGACAACTTTAACAAATAGGTCAGAGGAGATGGATCAACAAAGCTGCTGTATAGAGACAATGTGGTATTGCAAGCAGACTCTGAACAGAAACTTCAGCTCATGATAGGGGAATGGAATGAAAAAACTGAAGGCACATGGAAAGAAACTGAGTATAGACAGTGCAGTTGTCATGGCAGCAAATGAGGAAAATCAGAAGAAGCTAAACATTGAAATAGAAGGTAAATACTGCAACAGGTTAACAGCTTTAAGTATGGGGATGAAGCCGAGGAAAAGAGAAGTCTGAAGTTCAAATTTTGCATCAGATGTGCCGCAGCCACCTGACACAGAGTGTGACAGATGAATTGTTAAAGAAGTTGAAATGTAAGGTCTACAAAGCAGTGATGTGACCAGTGCCTCTGAATGGCACAGACACCTAGTCAGTGAATGCAGAGCAGATGAAAAAGCCTCAGGCGACAGAGATAAATTGTGTGAGACAGGTGGCAGGATGAACATAGCAGGACAGAAGAAGAAATAGTGATATCAGAGCAGAAGCCAAAGTAGCTTCAATTACAGAAAAGGTGGAAGACAACAGATTACAATGGTTCAGGCAAATGTAGAGAAAAACAAAAGACGATTTGGTGATGAAGGGTTGGTGGAAACAAAAAGAAGACATTGGAAAATGAGGTCTTCCAGCAAAAAGATGAGTCTAATGGAATGGAGCAAACCTATGGCAACCAAGCATGTCTGTTGAAGAAGGCAGGAGGTTATCACAGTGTGAAAATAGGAGGAGAAAGTTGAAGAGTCACCCCAACCCCATGAAGTGAAAATGGGAAAAAGGGCTGCCAACAACAATGATGATGATGATGATGACTGTGATACTTTATAGCTTGCTAGAGGGCTATATTTGAATTAATTTAAGTTTTAATATTCTACACTTCATGCAGACTGGTAACGATGCATTGCCATCAACACATATCAGATTTCACTGCTAGGATTAATAAAAAAATGAAGGCTAAAATCAAGTATTCTAGATTTCATAAACTTCTAGTAATTTTTAAATGAAAATACTCATCACTATTTCAGAACATGGTGAAATACAGAAACATGGTTGTTTATCCCATGTCAGAGGAGCTGGAGAGTTCTTAATGTAATAATAAAATAAATCTAACACAGATTTATTCCAATATTCTGGGTCCTGCCTGTGTTTTTTTTATTGTGACAGCATAGAAGATTAAGGATGCACATTTTGATTCTTCCACTTGTATTTGCTGTCTGAGAGAGTCTCCCGATTCAAGTGGGCTTATCTAATTATCAACTTAATCAAAATTAAATGAAAATCTACACCATTAGTCTTTGTGGTTATATAGACAGAACTAAACCACTCTTGACACTGGGATGACCTGATATTGTAGATTCTTTACAGATGCAGGCATAGTCCTCACTTAAACAGTTTATATCTCCCACTTTTCTACCTCGCTTTATAGACACATCAATCAAGGCATTTTCCATCCTATTAAATAATTAAATATTTCTATTCAAAAAGGTTTACCACCAAATATCAGTGTGAAGGCTCTCATACCATCTATCTTATACCACATGGAGGAACAATCTTCCTGTTATTTTAGACTCCAGCTGATCCTTCCATGCCTCTTCTGTAATTGGAGCTACTTTGGCTTCTGCACTGATACCACCATTTCTTCTTCTGTCTGCTATGTACATCCTGCCACCTGTCTCACACAATTTCTCTCCATCACTTGAGGCATCCTCAGCTGCTCTGCAGTCCTTACTTCCATATATTGGTTTCAGTGTTTCATAAAATGAGTGTAGTAGAACTTTCTTTAAGTTAGGCGTGGTCTTCTCAGCATTAGCAAAAATAAACACTTTTTTCATAGAAAACAAAACATTCCTGGGAAGATTGTTGTGTCTCATTACACATTTTAATGCTATTTATTGTCTATAGTTTATTTGGTAATGTTGCATCCAATTAATCTTAGTACAGATGCACCATTCTACCTTCTAGACAGAAATTTATCTAAGTGCCATAGCACTTGTTCCATCCAATATATAGTCAAATTTTTCAGAAAAATAGCTCATATTTTACATCATAATTTTTCCTGATGAAGTCAAATAAATCAAGAGATATTCTCAGCTCCCAGCGAAACTTAAATCCATCATGTGCATTGCACCATCTTACATTTTGCTGATTCTAATATACCTATATGCTATTCACTTTTTAGCATTCCGGTCAGTCTTGAATTCTTTCTACGTACATAATCTTTCACTGACATTGAAGTCTTCTGCGTGTTCTACTTGGTCACCCATTTCATCCATTCTGCTTAATAGTTTAACTACCTACACTTTAGTGAACTTTTGAGTATGCAGACTTTTAATAACGTCAGCTCTGACTTACTGTACTATTCTTATATATCCCTCCCATACAATAAATATATGTCACAGTCTGAACTTCACTCTAAAATGCTCATTATATTTTTAATGTTCAGCCGTATCAACTGTTTTATCTTCAGTAAATCACTGTTGATGTGGTGGCTTAGATTTGCCCTGATTCTCACCATTCTACATCTATCCTGAGTTAACACATTTTCCCTTTTTTTCTGCCAATGGTTGACAAATGAAGCATTCACATGCTTGAGTTTTAATTGCTAACATCCAATTAGCTTGTTTACAGGTAAATAAGTTAAAAAAAAAACAATAATTAACACCACAGATGGAGCAATAGGGAGACATCCAACCTAGCCTAGTCAAGCACTGCATGACTTTTTTCTTTACTTTATTTTTCTTGGTTTTATCTTAATTCCTGCTCAGAATGCAGATCATTACACCATTATACTCTATTATCTGCATCAAATACACCATATATTGTATGAACAGGTTAACTATGCATGACACATAACATTGTGCAGTAACATTTTTGTTGAAAACAACCCATTTATCTTTTGCACCCATTTCTATTGCAGATTGTTAGAAATTTCAGTTCATTGCTTTGAATAGCTAAAACATAGTTCTATTTCTTATAAATTCGTCCAAGTCCGCTTCTGTAGCTTCATTAGTAAAAGTAACGTTTCACATTCAGTATGTAGTTATTCCAACTTTTCCTTTATAGCTAAACACTCTTATACAGTAAGTCATGAATTTCTTCGTAGAGAAATCTGTAATGCACATAAAATGCTACCATTCAGTCAAAGGAACTTGCATGCCAAGTGAACTAAGCTACATTAAGACTGTATAAAATAATAAAAAAAACTAAGTACTCATTTAAAAGTTAAATGTGAAAGGCACAGCATTTAGATTGCATTTTCAATTAATTGTAATATGACAATGCTATATAATTATGTGGGGATGGGGTAGGCATAAGGTGGTTACATCACAAACTCAAGATACATGGTTTGAATTTCACCTGTGTGGGAAATTGGAAAGGCTATAAATGGCCGACAAAGACAGCTAGCCTAGTGCATACCTATATATGTGAGCTATCCTTTGTTTCATGAATATGTGGACTTCTGCAAAGTTAAATTTTATATGATGAGCAAGATCAATGTTCATTTCATTATTTGTACTCTGGTTTGTTAACTCTTTTCTAAAATGTAAATCTATGTAAAACACACAATAAATCCTGTTTGGGTCTTGTATATATAAAGGCAGGTAGCTAACTGTGAGATACTGCAGTTCAAGTTACTTTATCTGCCTGCTGGAGCATGCATCTGAAACAGAGCCTAGCTTTTGGTCAGCAGTCTGAAAAGAGTCTGAGCCAGCAGTGTACAATTCCCATCAGATCCTTTTAAGGTCATGTGTCTTTTTTAATTGAATGTATTTTTCTGGTTCTGGAAATCATAGTAAAAGGAACATTTATTTATTTAGTTAAATCATTTATAGACTACCTAATTGGCAGATAGTGTTTTCTGAGCACTATCTATTTAATTAATTGTTTATTTTCAGTCCCTTCTGGAAATTCTGTATTGCTTACATATTGATTTATAAAAAAAATTAAGTTATTTATTCCAAAGAAGTGATTTTATAATTCAGCTTTATATAAATGGGGCTGTTGGTTTGTTTGTTAAGGGGCTGTGATATTTTACTGGAAATCATTAAATGGTGATTGACATCTCAAACTAAGTTCTACCATTTTAGTATTCAAAGTCTGATTTTCTTATTTTTTTAAGTGTGTTTTTGCTTTGTTAGATTTTACTAACTGCATGCAGTAAGGTAGTAGGCATATATAAGTGGTAGTGATGAAGATTTGCCATCATTCTGAAAAATATTGCATGAAATTGTGTACAAAGTAATTGTTTAAGTTTAAAATGTTGGTAGTATTGCACTAAAAGGCACCGGACTAAAACTTGAACTGGTTGAAATTCTGGGGAGCAAGTGGGTACAGTGTAAAGCTCATTTGGGGGTGAGCCAGCAGTGTACAATTCCCATCACCTCTTAAGGTCATGTGTCTTTTTTAATTCAATGTATTTTAGCAAGCCACATTTGTTTAGCATCCTTTATATTGCAAAAGAAAAGAGAAAATAAAAATGAGTCCAGTCACATTATTAAACAATCATACTCCAAGCAATAACCTAAATCTAGATGCAGCCATTAGAATGTTTAACTTGAAACCTGATCATTATAACAGGTCCACATATAGCTGTGTCAAAACTGTATAACTGACCACTTATTTACCAGCTCCATCCATATTAAAATGCATATCATATTTAATCTTTTATCCTGAAAACTGGGAAATGTGATTCATTAATCATTGCATGATGCATTTAAGAACTCAGTATTAGTCTTAAATCAAGTGACTTTCAGTTATCCCAATTAATGTTAAAAGCATTCTTTTGATATATTATATTATCCTAAACTACTAAATATTACTGTCAACATGCCCATTCTGAAGTGTCACCAGTAATTTGTCTGTCACCTTCTGCAATCCAAATTCTTAAATACTTTGCTATTAAGTAATATAGAAGTACTCTTCCTCTGCCCTTTTTTATAATATCTTCTATGAAGTAAAAAAAAAAAAAAGTGGACTTACTTAATGCTAAATCATATTCCTTAGCAATATGAAGTATGTTTTGATTCAGTAATCTGATTAACCTTCAGTCAGTATTCAGGCAATCCAATGCCAAGCCTTTTGTCCTAAAAACAGCTAAATGTTGGATGTCCAGACCTTAAGACTTCAACACCCCTATAGAATGCCACAAATCTTCTCATGCATGAAACATTATATATACATCTTCTTTTGGTTTCTTGCTGTTACTTGCATTTACATGTATGCATACCACAGTATATTTGACTATTTATTGTGACCAACTAGTCTTATTACTGTATTGTGCTAAGTACAATAAATACACTGAGACAAACTGCTTCAGTTAATATGCATTTTACTATTATATTTTCCTTTTGGATCTACAAGCATGCAACACAGATGCTGTCAGCTCTCTGTGCAAAATCCCAAAGCTTGTTTATACACACTCATATTTATACCAAAAGCTTGATATATTCTTCTCAGTCTGATGTATTACAATCTTCATTTGTATAACACTTTTCTTTGTTCTTCTGATTTATGATTTGTCCTTGATTCTTTTTCAAGTTCGTTGGTCCAGGGAAACTCAGTCTTGCATTATCTGAATCTTGCTGTTCCAGCACTATCTGAAACTTGATGTTCCAACTTTATCTCGCTTGTTGTTACATCTCTTTATTTCACTGATGTCCTTCCAGCTGCCATCTGTGCAGTTATATTTACAGACTTTGTTTCTCAATAACGTACTCCTTTACATGGATGCCAATATTTAATTAAGCTACGCCAGCACACTTACTACTTTCTATTTTTCATCATTTTATACTATTCCTAAATTAACCCTTTATATTTCATATCATTCTTGCAGCTTTTTATTCAAGCTAATAATCATGCTAGTGAAAAGACAGTGAACTGTCATTCTTTCGGTTCTCTGTTATTTTATTTTTTTTGGAGGAACTGACGAAACTTCAGTTAAAGAAAAGAATGCATTTGTTTCATCAGCATTGCTATTTACAGTATTTACCATGACTTGCTGAGTTATTGCAACTCTTTGTAACCTACAGCATATAAAACAATTTCAAGCTGTCATTATTATCATGACCCCCAAAACTACCAGCACGGGATATATTAACCAATTTAGCAATTTAGCCCCAGATGATGACCGTCCTCTAAATATGTCCCACCAATTATGGACAGTGTCAGCTTCTGTTTTTGTCTTTTACTATTAACACTGGGTTATTTGAAACTATATATACAAACTGTGGTACCACTTTAACAAACATTTTGCAATTTGAAGGCAATATTTTTCATTTACACAATATTTTATTCAATTTACAAATTTAGACACATTAGTACTAAATTGTAATCTATCAAACATACTTGCAATGACTTACTTCCGTTGTGCTTGTAAATGTACAATCTCTGAGATATCTTGTTCTACTAGTTTTTATACTAAGCTCTTTTAAGTCTGCATTTGATATTTTTAAAATGTGGAAATATAATATTGAAGTACAATATTGTTTTTTGGTATTGTTGTCCTATCATAGTACAAGTGGATGATATTTTTACCATTTGATCTGTATGAAGTTTTGGCCTGTTGTCCAAAATGGTAAGTATTTTAACCCACGGTCCTTTTTCTCTATTACTGTGTTGTTTATACAAATAAACAGAGTATTGGTGAAATCATACCCTTTTCCCTCCTGTTGAGTTTATTCTTATTTTTGTGTTGTCTACACACTGTGACATTTTTTGCATGATGTCTTTCCTTGTCAGAACGTTACATTTTTGAGGTAATGTAAAGCAACTAATAGAGATAGAGCTGTTTACTGAAACGTTTGTCCGTCTTTGATTTTTTCTCTCCTTTTTATGCCTGACCTTGTTTAGCTAACCACACTGTTATATTTGTGTTGAATGTTATCTTCGCCAACATACATGCTGTATGCTTTTTACAATTGAAATTGTCTTGTGTTCTATTTTGTGCAGCATTTTCCTAACTAAGTTTTATTCATGAAATATTGTAATTCCCTCTGTTTTGATGTTCAGAATGATGCAAATGAAATGCAGTTATCTATGTTGAATGCTGCGTGCCTTGTCTCGCAGCTGCATTTTTAATCTTTAGTCCTTGAAGCATGTTCCAGGCACTGAACATTCAGCTTGTCTCAAGCTGTACCAGAATATATGTATGCTAGCAAACAGAAATACATGTATTTAACTAACTATATTATTTTTACATATATTATAGTAGCAGATGTGTATATGCATCTAACTAGCAAATAGATGTGCACATGCATTTATACATTTTAAACATATATATCACTGTATAAATTCCCTCTGTTTTATTTTAAATCCAAAACTGTCTATATTAGTATGTAATTTTTAGTCAAGTTATATTGCTATTAACTAGAAACACATTGGGAAACAAAACCTTTAGTTTTCTTTTGATACAGCAAGTTAACACAGTTTTATAATGTCAATACAATGATGACAACCATTTCTCTTAGAAATGGATTAATCTGAATATGACTCTATACAGTGATGTTCTATACAGTGATTTATTGACAATGTTCGAGGAATTTATTGCAAAGGCATTGCAGTCTTGTTTTTTGGAAAAAACACACATATGTCACAAATGTCAAGCTTTGACTTGTTACTCTATTTACATCGATAAACCATTTATTATATACTGTACAGAATACACTTGCTTGTACAGATTGTTTTTGCATTTGTATATACATGGCTGTAATGTACACAGTCCAGTTTACAAACTTATTTTTGGTATTACCACTTTGCAGAGTCCCTTTTGCAGTACTGTTTACACAGTTAGTGCAAAATTGAAAGCATGCCCTTCCCCCTGTAGTATGCATCCTTTTATTGCAGTATTGTTTATTTGCTTTATGCTGTGAGAACTGAATGTATGCTTGCCCTTTTGGCTGTTACCTAGACTGTGACACTTTGGTCTTACACATTTGCTCATTTTTTTTTTTTGGCCATTTTCAAAAACAGAAAATATTTTTATAAAGCTTTTGCTGTTGCCTATACTGTCAAAGTTGTAGTAGGAATTGCTTTTTCCTATTTTGAAAAGACATTTACTGTTATTACTAGCTATTTGTACCCTCCCTTTTTGTAAAGGGACCTGTATAATTTAACTGCATACTATAGTCTATGTACTGACTGTACTCATAGTATTTACTTGCAAACAGATTATTAATGACATGTATGCATACGTATGGCATCTTATTACAATTACCAAACAGGATTTTTGTAGACTTTTGTGCTTTTTGCTTAATGCTGTATGTGAATACTTAATAATGTTTTAGAAAAACATAAGCCATTTGGCCTGGCAACCAGTCTTGTTTCCTTGACCTTATAAATTTCAGTACCAGTAACATTTTATGTTATGCAACATTCCTTGTAACTACCCATTCCAGCCTAGAAAGATTTGAGTTCACATACTTTTTTCTTTCTGCGCATTCCAGGCGCTTAACCTATAACTCCTATAGCACTTACTCACATCTTCAGTCACTCGTTAATATACTTGCAACTTGATGTTAGAATGCAGTTGTAATAAACATTAACTTGTCTAGCTATGCATAACATTGCTTTTGAATACTGTTTTTGCTGGAGTCTGTGCTATTTTTTATGCTATCATACAATTATAAAATATTGTAAGAAACAAAAGAGATATTGCCTTAACTAACACATGCTTAAAACAGATATATTTACATGATTTACATTTGCTGTTGTCTGCCTTTTGCTGAACTTTAGGTGAAAAGAAAATACATGCATGTCAGTCTTGTGACATCATGTATTTACTGCATTTAACTACTTTTATTTGATCTGTATACTCTAAAACTGTTTTGTTATTTGAAATGATTTTAAAATCACTATTTAAGTGCCATGCTTTAACTGAATGAAAGTGTGTGCTGTGTACGCTTAACCATTTTCTAAATGTAGAATAGTACGTAGTAAATAATTTTTTATTAGCATAGTTAACCAGATTATATCATCAGTATTATGTTCTGCTGACTTTAAAGCTCTTTTGCACTTCTGAAAAAGTGTTTGCATATGCTGTCTAAACTTTTTGAACTCACTCTGACTGTGTCTTAGAAGTTTATTAAATCTTTTTGTCAGTTCACCATGAACCTCATCTCTGTTTTGCAATGTGCAGTGGTTTTCTGCCACTTTTGTCTAGCAAGATGTACAGAAGATTCTGTAAGTAACTGACTTGACTGAAATTAACATTTTACATGTGGTGACAGGACATAATGTATCTGGATGTTTACCATTACTTTTATGACATTGCACACAGAAAGCAGTTTGATATGACTTGCAAAATAAATGTTTACTGTCATACCAATGATGTTGCTGTTTAAGATACCAGTCAAATGTAAGGCATTTATATAAAGCATTGACATCAACTTTACCTAGTAAATTACTACATGTGCAACAGTTATGTTTCTACCAATCTTTAAATCCTGACCATACATGTGCTGGACTATTATTGTTGTCTACCTGAAAGGTAGTGTTACATTTAACAGTTCTTTTTTTTATGGCATCCATGCTGTAGAATGTGAAACAAAAAGAGAATTGACAGTTTCTGTGTGGAAGGTGGCCAAATCTTCCTTAGAGAAAACATAGAATGATCCTCGCTGATTCTCCCAAAAGGTGGTCAAACACAGCTGGCAGACTCAGCTGTGTGAATGTAAAGGAACTGTAGAACTTGCAGAGATGCACAGTTCTGCTACTGAATACTGTGCTTAAGAAGGAGGCAAATGTTTGCACTACAACTGGATGTACTAACTGAATAAAATGTAAAAGAAGCTGTAGTTGTCACAAGAAGAAACCATTTGGTCCATCAACTGTGGCTCTCCATTGAAGAATTATATGTACGTCTTCTGTTGGTTTCTTGCTGTTACTTGCATTTAAATGTATGCATACCACAGTATATTTAACTATTTATTGTGACCAACTAGTCTTATTACTGTATTGTGCTAAGTACAATAAATACGCAAACTGCTTCAGTTAATACGCATTTTACTATTACATTTTCCTTTCGGATCTACAAGCATGCAACACAAATACTGTCAGCTCTCTATGGCAAATTCCCAAAGCTTGTTTATACACACTCATATTTATACCAAAAGCCTGATATTTGTTTCTCAGTCTAATGTATTACAACCTTTCTTTGTATAACACTTTTCTTTCTTCTTCTAATTTATGATTTGTCCTTGATTCTTTTTCAAGTTTGGTGGTCCAGGGAAACTCAGTCTTGCATTATCTGAAACGTGGTGTTCCAGCTTGATGTTCTAACTTTATCTTGCTTGATGTTGCATCTCTTTACTTCGTTGATGTCCTTTCAGCTGCCATCTGCACAGTTAATTTTACAGACTTTGTTTCTCAATAACATACTCCTTTACATGGATGCCAATATTTAATTAAGCTATGCCAACACACTTACATCTTTCTATTTTTCAGAATTTTATACTATTCCTAAATTAACCCTTTATATTTCATATTCTTGCAGCTTTTTATTCACGCTAATAATCGTGCTAGTGAAAAGACAGTGAACTATTATTCTTTCAATACAGGATATATGTATTAACATAGTTCACCTCTTAACTTGACTTACTATCAATCCTTCATAAGCTTCCAGCTTCCAAAATAAACAATAAGCATTTACCATTGATTTTCCACCCTTCCACTACAGATAATTTTACTCTATACCAAATCTGCTACAGTACTAATTTCTTTTCATATTATGCCACAAATAAAAACAAAAATTGTATGTATACCTTATTTTCGATTATTCATGACTATTAACAAATCATAAGTGCACTCTATGAGCAGTAACTATTTCATGAATTATTGCATAATGATGTCTTTGCTTTAGGAAAAAAATAGTCAGTCTATATCTCCTTAACCTTCTAACAAAAATGACAGTCTCAAATGCCTCTTTTTAGCACCACCTTCAAAAGAAAACAATTGCTGTTCAATGCATATCATCTACTCATATATCTCAATAGCTTTAGCTGAAATTTCCTCATCTTTGACATTTAACTATACCATGACATCTCCTTACTCATTGAAAAATTCACAGTCCTTTAGTCATTTTAAATGTTAGTGATTCTATTGGAATGAATAAAAAAGATCTATATCTACTTTGGTCCATACTAACTGTGGCAAGGAAATGTATAACTAGAAAGTGGAAGTCTTCACAAGAACCTACTCTGGAAAAATTCTTGAAATTGATGGAAGAAACAGCAACATTAGAAATCAAGGTGAAGGAATTGAGAATTTCACCTAAAACATGGACAAAAATCCTTGGGAAAAATATTAACTCTTATTGAGACATTAAAAATGAACTCTAAATAATTAATGTGTAACTTTATACTTTATTAATTGAATATTATAAATTTTTGTTACTAATTTCATATATTTTATTAATTTTTTTACCCTCATTTGTTCAGGTCAATTGTACATAGTGTATATAAAGGTTTATAATACTTGTTTATTGATGATTGTATTGTTAAACACTATATTATTTGGAAAATAAAAAAATATTTGAAAAAAAAAAGAAAAGTTCACAGTCAATAATTTTACTCACATCCAACCTTAATATGCACTCAGCTAGTTATCCTAAAAGCTGTGTTAAACCATAAAATATACCTAACAGGCAAATCCCACATTTGTTTTGCTGAGTTTTATCAGTGCATTTTGTACTTATCTTGAATTGCAGCACAGACAACAGTCTTAACTTTTGCCTTCCAAAATGGTTGTCTACTTCACACTCATAAGAAAATAAATTGTAAGTGACTTTACAGTACACAATGATTTTTTACTCTCCACCAGAACTATTCTTCATATCCAGAAGCTCTATGTGACCTAGAAAATTAACTTCAGTGAAAGTCATAGATTTGGATGCCGTTTTTCCTTGACATATATTTCTTGGCTTGATATTGTAAAATAAAGTCAGGTATGCTATTCTTAATTCTCTAATACATTTATATATTATGTTGAATTTTCTTTTCCATTATAGCACATTTTCTTTGGCAGTTTATAGGGGATTGTCACAATTACACAAAACAAATATTTGGCATGAAAAGAAATAATGGACAGCAGCATTCCCATCATTGGATGTAATAATAATGTTTTTACTTCATGAGTAAAAATGATGCTATCTCTATAAAATATGTCATAGAAATGTTTTATTTGATTCATTCTCTTATTTTATATACAGTTCTATTTCAAAATTTCTAATATGCTAACATTTTACTCTAATATTTCACAATACCTAGCACTGTTACATTAATCTGTTTTGCACAGTAAACAAGTTATTTCATTACTCACTTCCAGTCATTCTATACTTTCTTTAAATATTTACTTTTTTTCTGAGTCACAAAATCTCAAAAAGGATAAATTGCTGCAAATAAGAGACAATGGATACAGATACAGAAAGTGAGATCCCATACTATTAAGTTAACAAGCAAAGTTAAAAATAATGTCAAAATATACAGAGTTGCTTTTGTAGTAAATGTGAATATGCTCATTTCACATTGTGGCTAGGCATAATATCTGAAAAGGTCAGCTCTTTCATTGAATCCTCACTATCTGGCCAATTTGTGTAGCTAAATGAAGATGTGCTATTTGCCTCATGATTTCAATATGTTTTTGTGTGCCTAAGTGCCTCTAAAATGTGTAGCCAAAACATTTTTTTTCTTTCTTTGTACTTCTAAAAAGTTCTTCTAAAAATTGTTATGAATTGTACTTTGTCTCTGTATATGTGAAATAACTCTGTATGTTGTTTACTTGCCTTTGTATGCCTTTGTATATTTACAAACTCTGGAGCTTTTCCCCACGGACCTCCACTGAAAATGGACATTTATCCAGTTGGATCCTCCCAGTCAAAAAATGTAAAATAAAATAAAATAAATAAATAAATAAATAAAATTTAAGGAAGTTCATATTGATCTTTGCCAGAGCTTCTCAAGCTGCCCATCTTTTTTCATGATGTAATCAATGCACTTGACACAAAGTAGAAGTGACCATTTATTTTGTACATTGGCTATTTTTGGTGTTTGGCTATAACACAGGAATCTATTTCTATTGCTCTCTTTCTCTGTCTGTTTGTCTGTCTGTCAGTCTGTCTCTTGATATATATGATTGCAGTCTATGAGAGCAGAAGTTTTCCAGCTTACCTGCTACTTTGTGTGTGAGATTATGGAACAACAGGCTTAGGAAATTTGCCCTTTCCCTGTTGGTGTATACTCTTGGAGTTGGTATATATCATTAGCAAAAAGTATAGATTTTTGTTATTAGACTCGTTTTGAAAATGTCACTCTTTTTGCATTCACTCTTTGGAGTGTTTAAAGTTTTGAGGATAAACATATGTGTGTGTGTGTGTATGTGTGTGTGTGTGTGTGTGTGTGTATGTGTGTGTGTGTGTGTATATATATATATATATATATATATATATATATATATATATATATATATATATATATATATATTTATATGGTTCAGTTACATTCCTAGAGTTTAATTAAAACAAATGCAAGCTTCACACCATAACAGTGCTTCACCAGGCATTAAAAGGTTCCTTTCACATGCAATACTCATTAAATAATAAATGGTCACAGTCAGCTTGCATTTTGTCTTTTATTAAACTCTGGGAATTTATCTAAGCCCATGTTTTTTTTTTTTTTTTGCTATACGTTTTGGCTTAGTTCCTGCTGCAACTGCATTTATTTGCTATATATCTATATTTCTATCTATCTATGTATCTATATATATCTATCTCTCCCTATCTATCTATCTATATATATATATATATATATATATATATATATATATATACATATATATATATTATAAATATATATATATATATAAAATTGTTATAATTATATATATATATATATATATATATATATATATATATATATGGGTCTATTTCAAAACATTGAATACTCACATTATCAAATCAAAGTTCATCGAGCATGACTTCAATGACTTCATCGAATCTTCATTATATCAAACTCCCAGAACAACAAAAAAGAAAACCAGGAAATGAACCACTTGACCACCAGGACAAAACAACAAACAGCAAAACAAAAAAAAAATCCAAATGGGGGACTTTGCCACCCACCCCCTCCAACTAAATATACCAACTTCGAGATCGCACCACACCGGAAGGGGGGCAAAGTTCATCATGGTGGACAAGTGGTTCCTTTCCTGGGGTTCATTTTTGTTGTTCCGGGAGTTCAATATAATGAAGACTCAACAAAGTCAGGCTTGATGAAGTCGGATTCGATAATGTGAGTATTCAATGTTTTGAAGGGGATTCATTGTTTTGAAGGGGATCCATATATATATATATATATATATATATATATGTGTGTGTGTGTGTGTGTGTGTGTGTGTGTGTGTGTGTGTGTGTGTGTGTGTGTGTGTGTGTGTGTGTGCATGTGTGAGTGTGTGAGTGTGTATGTGTGTGTAAATATGAATGTATGTATATCATAGAAGCATACATAGACACAGACACATGCTTACACGCAAACCCATACACAAATGATATCCTTTCACCTACACTTGATCAACTATCCTCGCATGACACTTTATTAATGCATTAACCCATTTTTTCTTGACATTTGCAACTTAAGTCATTTAAGTTACAGAGTGGTCTCTCTTCAAGTGTAAATATCATCCAGATACCTCATCTACTCTCCATGCAGTTTCAGTGAGTGTCAAGTACCTGTGGTATACGCATCTATGTCCACACCTTTGCGTGTTCTAGGTAAGATGCAATGCCTGCTATGTCACATCTCCATGGAAGATTAGTTTCATTTTGTGGTGTTCCTTACTGAGTATATAAACAAATACCTATTGGTTGACCATTACCCTTTGAACCCAGTCCTTTATGGGGTTATTGCCCCTTGCCTCTACCCAGTACTGTTCCAGTAATACATTTTTAATCTTTCTCCTCACTAGTATAGCTAGATGATACAGCCATTGGTCCCTTACTTGTATTTATCCCATCAACCCATCAGGCATCTAAGCAGTGCCTATGCTACCATGCAAATACATTCCTTGACCTCCAGAGGTTGTAAAATATTGTTCATGAAATCTAATTATAACAGGTGCTTTAAAATACCTGTTTGTAAACCTCTTTATATAGTACTCCACCCCTCTTTCTTAACATTAGAAATCTGCCTAACCAACCATATCTGCTAGTCTCACAAATGATGAACTGAAATTAACTATTTATCTTCAACTCTCAGCCAGTCAGCTGATGAAACAACAGCTAAATAACAATAATAATGGTAATTCATATGCAGTGCATGCTGAAGGAATATGTAATAGTAGATACAGCAAAATAGTGAGACCCACTCCACTATCTGTACATAGCAAAATAATTTCTAAAAGTTTATTAAGTGACAGAAGCACTGATTAAAATGAGAAATTATGTTGCCTAGTTACTGAAATGCTCATTGGAAATTAGACTAACCAAGATATACAGAGCAGAGCAGATACTAATCTAATTTACATTAAAAGATAAACATCTGATATGGTTATTTTATCTTTATGTATATAAATGAATATATTACTCCCACACAGTTCTGTAACTATTACAATTTTCATTCAATGTAGTGTGGTTTATGACCTACTTATAAATAGATCATTTGCACTTAACCTTATAAGAGATTTCCATATACACCTCTTGCTATAATTTGCTGTAATAACCTTTGAAAAATTAATGCACAACATTTGTGGTGTTTTACTGAAAATTAAATTTCCATTACAGGTACATTGGTACTAGTCAGAAATGGATACCATCTCTGTTTCTTTTTATATCTTTCCTTGTGTAGTTCAGTTTTAGTAACATTTTGGTTATCCTAGAATTAACTGTGATCTAAAAATGTTGTGCCTCTCAAAAAGTAGCCTTGGTCATATGCCCTTCATATTCAAGCTTCATATGATGTGCCAACAACATTATATTTTTTTCTGAAATGAAACAGATAGTTTATTGCTTTGTGCATTCGGAAAATGTTTTCTTTACATGAGTAATCTGAGTTTATTTTCAAAAATTGTCTTTAGATTGTATGTCTACTACTACTTCATTTTATTAAAAAGCAAGATCTGCTTTACTGTGTAAGTTTTCCTTTGCATTGTGCAGTTGGACCTACTGTTCCTAGTCAGCCTGACTAGTTCTGTTAATACCTTGCGTTCTACATGAACTGCTTTTCCTTAACCTCTAGTTTTCACCTCAACTTCAGTAATGGGGTATGCTGTTATTATTTACAAATTCCCCCACCCTGTACGTTAACTCTACATTTCTCAGTCGAAGTATCTCATCTCCTCCGCTCTATGTTCTATAGGGACTGTATGCTAGAAGTCATACAAATAATCATACATTGATCTAGCAATTAGCACAGATGAGCAAGCCTGTGAGCTATTAATGAACTGATTCCTATGTACCAGGTTTTAATTTCATCAGCCTTTATTGCTTAATTTGTTGTTCTGAGCAAGTCGCTTAATGAGATGTTGCTCATGGGCTAAATTTCAGAAAGGCCCTAATGAATCAGTTCTCTGTTCCAGTTAACATTTGTAAAATAAAATAAAATGAAAAATAAATAAATAAATCAATATGAAAGACTGAAGAATCCATAGATATAACTTCTATCCACTGAAAGCATTTGCTTAAAATATGGGATGTAGAAGTCAAACGACACACTAAATCAAGTAATAATTCAACCCTCTTTAAATATGTAACTATGTCAAATCACTAATGTGTTGGCATATAACTGCCCACAGGATTCACTAATCTTCCATGCAAAAATAAGTTATTCCTGCACAGAAACAGCTGTTTAAGGGCAGCAAGGCAGCACGCCATGCATAGTAATGAAGGCGCACTGCCTCTGCTCCTAAATGGAGATAGAGCGTGGACGAGTGCAGGGAGTGTGTCTGAGAGCAGAGCTCTCACAATACACATGCCCCTGCACTCATGAAGCACCATTCAGCAATTACAATGAGCAAGAATGCTCATAGGAGGCTGCATACCTCCCAACTGTACAAATCATCTCAGAATGCCCAGATTTGTCACCCATACAGTACCCCATTTGTTCTGGCAAATCACTGTCATGATCTCAGGATTGAAGAAGTCAGTAAATAATGGCATACATTTTAGTTTCAGACTTCAAATCCATCAGAAAATGTATATTAAAACAAATCTGTTACACTAGCAATGTTCCCAAGTTTATAAGAGCAATAATTAAAATATGTCCGTAATTGGACCTCATGTTGTCAAGCTTTATCCAGATAATTTGCATGAAGAGGTTGAGAGGTATGGGGGGTTACTAGGATGTCTGCCAAACATGCAGATGCATGCTGGAATCCACAGCAATAAGTGAAACCTCTCCCTTCCTAGAGAAAATAGCAGTGGATATGTTTTCTTTTTATCAGACAGACGAAATTTAACAATAGTTGTGTGGGTTTGCCCATTGCATAGCTATGCATAATATAGCTTAAATAGCACAATAAGATAAATATTAAGATACGTTCAACTGAAGCAGTACTGCAATAGTGTAGTGGTCAGAGCGTTCACTTTGCAAGCAGTCATTTTTGGTTCGATTCTCACTGTAGTATATTCCATTTTCGATGTCAAATCACTTTACGAACATTTTTTTTTTTTTTTGCTGTATGACCTACTAAATAACATATATTTGTGAACTGGAGTACTGCATTAAGTGCAGTTGTGAGTTGTCATTGTAATAACGTGGTAATATCCACAGATAAACACAAGTGCCCCATACAGTATGCATACACATGAATCAGGGATACTAAATGAAGGTATAATGTGTAATAAATAATAAATCTATAGAGTGTCCAAATATACCACTTTCCCAAGACCCATATTTAATTTCTTTCTAAATTAATGCAGAGGTAAGCGGGAGTAAGCACCATTAAGCAGTAGTAAGAGGGTTTAAGCCTGTTTGTGCGGAGGTAAGCAAAGCTCACACAGGTTAAGCAATATTGAAGCTTTCTGTAAGCATAATTACCCAGAAGTTAGCATTGCTTACCGCCACACAAACCCATTTACAACTGCTTAAAAGTGCTTTAATCATTCTGTATCTAACAGCCTCTATTCTGCCCAGCAACAAAATAAACAGGCCTTACACCCAGGATCCTGTACACTATAGTCACAGCAGTTTACCATTAAGCCATCATAGCTGTACATAAAATGGAAGTATACCTAAACAGATCCTCTCTATAGCAAAAATCACAATTTACATGTGAAAGGAATCTATAAACAGTTTAATGTTGTATAATCTACTACATAACATATATATATGTGAACTGGAGTACTGCATTAAGTCCAGACGTGAGGTGTAATTGTAATAAAGTAGTGAAATCCCCCAATAAACACAAGGACCCCAATACAGTGTACGTACACATGTATCAGGGATACTAAACAAATATATAACATGTAATGAATGATAAATTAATGCCAAACAGCAAATAGTGTGCAAATTTAAAAATAAGCAATGCTAAGCATTGCACACCCATGCTTACTAGGAGTAAGCAATGTGCAGCCCAGCTAAATCAATTTGCCCATTGGTATACCCCTTTAAGCAATTCCACCCTTAGGTAAGCAGGCTTGTCCATAGCTTAGCATTTTCAAAACTGTCCAATCATGGCAAAGTGTGGGAAACTGGCCCTATTTAAACCCCACAGGTGGGAATACATCTCATAACTGGTTGCAGCTTCCTCCTGTAGGCACTAAGGCCATTGTTGGAGAAGGATCCAGGAGTTCAAAGTCATGGCAGGACTCCTTGTAAAAGATCATGACCAGAGACTGCTACGGGGTCAGTACCAGGTTCCCAATGTAAATGGAAGCCTGGGACTGTCTTGCCCATGACCTCAACAATGCCACTGGCATCCCTCGAACTGGTGAGCAGGTCAGACATCACTATGCTAACTTGAAATGTAGGAAGATGGAGCTCTTTGATCAGTGGATCCAAGAAGCTCGGCAGTTGGGTGATGTCCCAGCCATGTGTAAGTACTCATCCTACTACCTGTTTAATAATTGCCAGCACGTGTATATTATGGATAGGAATGGCTAAATATTCCTCTTATGTCTTTGACAGTGGCAGCAGAGTGGGCTGTGAATCAGGAAGCCTATGCCAGTAGGGTGCAGAGGCTGCGTCTCAAGGCAGGTTAGTAATAATCTTGCATGTATTGTCATAAGAAATAAATATGAAAGTAGTAGAAAGTTAATTGCCAGTATAAAACCTGCATTGTCTATGGCATGTACAGAATAAATCCGAAAATATGGCAGGAAGAGTCTCATACAGGTTGTATGTAAATAAAAGGCTAATAACCTGGCAGTAAAGATCTAACTCCTGGACTGCTTGTGTTTACTCTGGTATCATATGGTAATGTAGTGTTGCATTCTCTTAATAGTACTGTCATATTAAGCACTGTTACTCACGCTGTGCTATATAAATAAAATGTGTAGGAATGTCTGTATACGACTGTTGTAATCACAAGGGCATATTGTAGAACTGAGAGAGACTTAGACAGAAAACAGTGAACAGATAGACAACATAATCCAAATAGCACACTCAACTGAGAGGTGAAGTGTTGTATTTTTAGCACACACAGCCATGGTTCAAATCCTGGGAATGGTAGTAAGCTGTATGTAGAATCATACCCCACAACTGTACAGATATTGTCAGAAAGTCAAGATAACTGGCATAATTCTCTTGCCTGTCATCCTGTCCCCCTGGCAAATCAGTGGGATGATCCCAGAAGTTCAGGCAGCAAATAATGACATACAACTGATTGTCAAACATATATCTATAAGAAAAAAAAACTGTCACTCTAGCAACTCAAAAAATGTTATGAGAGTAATAAGAAAAGCATTCCCATCTCCATCCCCATGTTCTAAAGCTATGACCAGAGTGTGTGCAGTAACAGAGTGAGACGTATGTGCATAATAATAATGTGGAATCTGGTAATATGTGTGGCAACATGCAGGTAGTCTTAACAAACATTCTCTCCACAGGTCTGTCAGATACAAAAACTGTGTCTAGAAATAAAAGATTGAAATCCTGGACTGGTACTGTTTAGTCTGGTATTGTATGGCATTGTTAGTGTTGCAGTTTCCCTGAATAATAAGGTATTAAACATCACTGTCATCCGCACAGTGCTACATAATAAAACTGTCTAGAAAACCCTGTATAAGAGTGTTGTAATTACAAGGTCAGATTGTAAAACCACAGGAGACTTATAGACATAAATCAGAGAAGAGATACACAACAATATCTATATAGCACACTCAACTGTGATGTACACTGTTTTTTTTTAGCAGGCACAGCCATGGTACGAGTCCTGGGAGTGGTAGTAAGCTGTTATGCAGAAACATACCCCTCAACTGTACAGATTTGTCCAGAATGTACATATAATTGGCCCATATGTGCTGCCTGTTACCCTGTCCCCCTGGCATATCAGTGTGGTGATCTCTGACATTTAGGCAGCATTTAATGACATGTAGCTGACTGTCAGACCTGTAAATTTTCAGAAACTGTATATGAAAACAAACCTGTCATTATAGCAATTCACTAAAGGTTTATGAGGGCAATAGTCAAAATATGTCCTAGTTTCACCTGCATGTTGTCAAGACTTGCCAAGAGTGTGTGCAATAAGAGATGGAGAGGAATATGCATAACATCAACCTGGAATCTGGGAATATGCATAGAAACAGTCAGGTAGTGTTAACAAACAATACCTCCACAGGTATACCAAGTAAGAGGTGTATAATGCAGGTAAAACACAGTTCACGTATATAGACGTCTACAATCATACCACTGTCCAAACTAAGACCATAGAGCAGTGTAATAATACCTGTAAAGTGTAGGTTACAGCACTGACTAAGAAAGTAAAGAGAACCACAGGGATATACAAGTTGTTAATTGATATCTTTCTCTGCCCCCCACCACATCTGCAACAATAACCTAAATACACAACTCAATGGGTATGTGTACAATTAAATCTACTGTTGGGACATATGTCCTATTGTTTGATAAATATTGAAATTTGTTTCTATACATGTGCCATGTTGAAATACTCCCACATTGGTGGCATGCTGCCATCAATGTACCTGCATGCTGTTGTAATGGTCACTGTGGTTCCACATATGCATGTGTTCTGTTTGCTATGTAACTGCTCCATATCTGGTGTTTTGGGTTAATTGGAACATCTGTGCATGCTGTTATACCTAATCCTGGAATGTGTTAACTATTACTAACCCACATACATTTTAAAAGTGAAACATCATAGCACATTTGGGAAGGTTGGTCCCAGTGGACCCACCTCTCCCACCTCATCTGGCCGTGGCACCGGGCACCAGCATGTCTGGGGCCCACCCCAGGACCTCCTTGTCTACTGGTCCTGCACCACCTTTGAGTGGAACAGCCTCAGGAGATGGGACTCACCCCCCCAAGAGTGGGCGCAGACAGGATACTGTTAACTGTTGTCAGGTCCGGGGTCTGGTGCATAGTGAGCTCCACAGGGAGTTCGGAGATCTGCTACACCAGCTTGAGGGCTGCATGGCGCATCTAGAGGGTCAGCCTGCCCCTCCTACCCAGCCCCCAGCACAGCCACCTTTGGGGCCATGAAGATGCAGTGGTGACTGCTCAAGTGTGGGGACCTCAGTCCAACTGTTTCGATTTGGGGTCTCATGGGCTTCCAAATTCCAAACACCCCTCCCCATCCAAGGTGCTTACCCACGATATGTGTCATATACCACCCCTGTATGCTGTCTTGTCTATCTTGTCTGTCATCCTTCCCAACCTACCTTCCCAAATATTCCTACTATCCCTCCCCAACATCGCAATCTCATCTTAAAAAAAAGGGCAATCTGTTCCCCCCAAAACAATCGCACCCCATTCATAGCTGTCCATTTCACACACGTCCACTTGATACCATGTAATCTGGTCTAATTGGCTTCACAACATATTATTGTTGTCCTCTCCCATCTCTCAGGGGTATGAGTGTCCAAATCAGTGTATATGCACAGCTGTTGCTGAAGAAAAAATGGGTAGCTATGGACCTTCCTACACCTGTCCTGCACATCCCTAGTTATTTTCCCTACTGTCTTTCCCTCTTTGTGCCCCTATTTCCCCAGTTTCCTATCAATTGTTTTTCTTTTCTTTTAAAGCAATTAGCACAGGGGGTAAGTGGGAGTAAGCACTTTTAAGCAGCAGTAAGGAGGTTTAAGCTTGTTTGCACGGGGGTAAGCAATGCCTACACAGGTTAAGCAATTTAGAAGCTAAATGAGTCTAAGAAACTGTAACCAGAAGTTAGCATTGCTTACCGTCACACAAATCCACGCAAACCCACTTACAACTGCTTAAAAGTGCCTTAATCACTCTGTATCCAATGGCACTTGTTCTGCCCAGAAACAAAATAAACAGTCTTTGCAAGTCTCAAACCCAGGACACTGCAAACCACAGCCAAAGCAATTTACCACTATGCCATATCACATATACATAACACTGATGTTTTTACAAACATATCATCCAGAGCAGTCATTCAAAAGTACAGGAAATGTATTTATATATGTGTGTGTGTGTGTGTGTGTGTGTGTGTGTGTGTGTGTGTGTGTGTGTGTGTGTGTGTGTGTGTGTGTGTGTCTGAGTGTGTGTGTGTGTGTGTGTGTGTGTATATATATATATATATATATATATATATATATATATATATATATACACACACACACACACACACACACACACACACACACACATATATATATATATATATATATATATATATATATATATATATATATATATATTATTTATTTTATTTATTTTATTTTACATTTGTTGACCGGGCTAGTCCAGCTGGATACATATCCATTTTCAGCAGAGGCCATGGGAGAAAAGCTCCTCGAGAGTAAAAAACAATGTATGACGTTAATCAAATAAAAACAGTAAATAAATTCTCAGTTTAACAAATAGAAGTACTATATACAATTTAGCTATTTTATGCAAAAAAGAACATATTGAAATAAATAGTTGGGTAAAAAATAAGTAAATAAGTACAGTACAGGAACATGCTAGAAAGAGGTGTGTTAACATAAGATACTAGAGTGACAAAGAGAGATATTAAGATATAAGAGATAGTCCAAATTAGTTGAAAGACAAGTTAAGCTTCTGGAATCCAGTATGCAGGTAGATTATGCAGACATTAAGATTTAGAAATTTAGTGAGAAGACAAGAGTTGTTAGTCTGGGTTAAGACAGGTGCATAGGCAATGTGTTTTAAGGTAGGATTTAAGCCTGATTTTGAATTGTGTAAGTGATGGTAGTGAGGTTAGGTCACTGGGAAGAGAGTTCCAGGTTTTACCAACGGTGTTAGAAAATAGAGAGTCCCCTGCCTTGTTGTTGGCTATGTGTGTTAGTACTAGCATTTTAGTAGCTGAGCGCAGGGTATTAAGGTTACTGTAGGGAGTGATAAGGTTGGTAAGAATTGGTGTATTACTAGGCTGATACAGGATTTTATAGGCAATTATTAATTGATTAAGTAGAAGTAGGTTGGGTAACTCTAGCCATCCAAGATTTTTATAATTAATACAGTGGTGGGTCCTAAATGTAGAGCCAGTTGCAAATCTTGCAATATTGTTGTAGGAGACTACTAGTTTGTTCATATTGGTTTTTGAGAGGTTAGTATAAATAGGGGAGGCATAGAGGAGGGTAGAGATAAAGTGGGTCTGGGCAATAGTAGATCTAGCTAGTGGGGTAAGAAAGGATTTGATTCTATATAGTGAGCCTAGTTTTTTGTTAACTGTTTTTATGGTATTGTTTATGTGGGCCTCAAAGTTAAGGTTATTGTCAATTAGTACCCCTAGGAGTTTTGTGTTAGAGTCAGGGGATATAATAGTTCCATTGTTAGAAGTGACAGTAAAGTTTAGAGGTGTGTGTCTATGGGTGGGAGTAAAAGTAGAAGTTTGTTTTTTTTAGGATTTAGGATAAGACATTGATGTTGTAGCCAATCCTCAACTGTGTTAAACACTTTTTGGGTAAGAGATTGTAGGTCTGCTGGATTTGGGGCTGTGCAGATTAATGTGGAGTCATCAGCATATTGTATTAAGGAGGCCTGAGGAATAACAGTGTACAGGTCATTGATAAAGACAGAGAATAGAAGTGGTCCAAGTATAGAACCTTGGGGGACACCTAGTGAGATGGGGAGATGGGGAGATAGGTTGTTCCCCCACATGACTGCTTTTTGCCTGTTGCTTAAGTAAGATTCAAACCATTGTATAGAAAGAGTATCAAGGGACAGGTTTTTCAGTGTGTTAATGAGAAGTTTGTGGTTAACCATGTCGAAGGCTTTGGAGAGATCAATAAAGAGGGCTGAGGATAGAGTGTTGTTATTGCGGTTTTTATTTATACAGTTGGAGAAGGATAAAAGGGCAGTAGTAGTACTGTGAAATGGCCTGAAACCGTGTTGGCAGCTAGCTAGCAAGTTGTTGTCTATAAGGTGTTTTAACAGTTGCATATGAATGCATTTCTCCATGATTTTGGCCAAAGGTGAAAGTATGGCAATAGGTCTGTAATTGGATAGATCCCTAGAGTTTCCACCCTTATGAAGGGGGATAATATGTGCAAGCTTCCATGTGATAGGAATTGCACCTTCAGAGATTGTTCTGTTAATCAGAATGGAAACTGGGTAGGCTATTGCATCTGCTGCTTTCTGTAGATATTCAGCAGGAAGGAGATCGGCAGCAATGGGGGTAGGTTTGAGTTTTTGCAGAAGGAAACGGATAAGGGATGTAGAGATGGGTTTGAGATGAAATGGGGGAGGTAAGGTAGTATTATGGGATGTTAGAGGTGAGCTATTGGGAGATAGTTGGTTGGAAAGAGACTGAATGGTTTCAGTGAAGAAGGTGTTAAAGGTTCTTGCTACTTCCTTTGGATTGTCCTGGTCTGCACCTACAGGTGGGGGGGTGACAGTACGACCTGGGTGTAAGAGAGTATTTATACCTGCCCAAAATTTTTGGGGGTTACTTTGCTGGGTATTTTGGAGTTGTATGTAGTACTTTCTTTTATCTAACAGTATTGATTTTTTGTGTCATTTCTTAACTGTCTGAACTTGATGAGATCTTCATGGTTTTTGGTAGTACGCCATAAGGTCCAGATTTTATTTCTAAGTAGCATTTTTTTGTTTTGTATCTTTTGAGAGCCAGGGGGCTGGTTTGTTTCTAATTTTAATGGTCCTTTTTAGAGCGTGGAGGTTGAGAATGTTTAGAAATTTACTGTTAAAGTAGATTACTGCTTCCTCTAGGGGTAGACTTTTAAGGGGTGCCCAGTTGCATGCTCTAAGTTCGTTTTTGAAAATATCAGGGTTAAATTTTGTTTTATTCCTCACTGCTCTATAGGTAATTGGATTTTGGATATCAGTCTTGTCTCTGATTATGAAGGTTAGAGCATGGTCGCTTATATCCTCAGGGAGAGTTCCTACTTTATAGCTTAGGTGATGTCTATTTATTAGTATCCAGTCTAGGGTGCTTTCAGTGTTGTTCTGTTTATTGGTCCTTGTGGGGGAGGTTATAGTTTGAGTAAAGCCATGTAAATTAAGATGGATAGAGGGTTGTTCTGAGGTACAGCTATTCCAATTTATATTAAAGTCTCCGAGTACTATTGTCTCTTGGGGATTGTTGGTTGATAGCCAATTCAGGATATTTTCTAGGTTGTTTGAGTTATTCCCTGGGGGAAGATAGACGGCAATAATATAAATAGATTTATGGTTATTGAGTTGGAGTTTGGAGATAAGTATTTCCTCATTACTAGCTGGAGGGGGCTTAGAGTCAATTGAGGTAACTTGTAGTCCAGACTTGTAAAGTATTGCTATTCCGCCTCCCTTTTTAGCTAATCGATCTTGTCTTAATGTGCTATATCCTGGAGGAGTAAATTCATTGTCTTGTATAGATGGTTTGAGCCAAGTTTCAGTAAGACACAGGATGTCAAATGAATGTACATCTATGAGAGCATGTATTTGGGCAACTTTGTTATTTATGCTTCTTATATTAAGATGGGCTATTAATAGTGAGATGGGAGGTCTAATAAGGGATTGGGTGGTAGTAGGGGTTGCTATATGGGTAGCTGTAGGAAGTGTAGGGCTTGGACCGGGATTAGGTTGGATATCGCCATCTATTATTGATTGGAGTTGGTAGTTAAGTGTGATTTGTAGGTGTTTACATGTAAGGAACAGAGATTTCTTGGCTTGAGTCCGATAGTATTTAATGTGATTTAGTCTGTGGTATTTTGCCGATAGGTAGGTTATTGTACTAGGTGTGTTTGAATGAGAATGAGTGTAGGCTATGGGAGTTGAGGAGGTTTGCTTTGTGGGGTGGGAAAGGTTTATGTACTGGAGGTGTTCATAGAAAGTAAGTAGATAAAGTATAATAAGAAGAGGTGTGATGAAGTATGGAAGTAGGAGATTCCATTTAGGATAGGTAGATAATAGTGGCATAGTGTCAGTGTAGAGAGTAGTGGAATGTTAAGATGAATAAGTTGGATAGTGTAGGTGAGTACTGGGTGTGGAGTTTCTGGAACTTAAGGTGTGGTCTCCTATGATTGGTATTAATTGAAGGGTAGTGGTTTAGATGAATAAATGTAGAAGCAGTGGGGGCGGGTGGGAATAGGGGGCAGGGAGGGGAGCGGAGTGAGCCCGTAGGGCGAACGGAGTGGGATAGAGCCAGTGAAGGAGAAGCACCCCAGGAACAATCAGTGAAATGCTGACTATTGAGGTAAGGTAAAGATGTGTCCAGAGGAGAGTGTGAAGTTGTAAGAATAGAGAAGTGAGCAGTACAGGGAGAACAGAGAAAAGTTCAAGCCTGCAGTTAGATAATATGTGGATCAGAGCGGTGGGATAGACATGTGGGGCGAGTCCTTAGAAAAGGAGAATAGAAACAAAAATAAATAAGCTTTCCTAGTGTGCTTTAAAGTCAAGGAATAGAGGAGGGGAACAAAACTAAGCAGCTTAGTTAACCTGTAGGTAAAGTGATGAGGTGTGGGAGGAGGGGGTAGAATAGAGCGAGTGTACTGGCTGACCTGGCTAGGGAGCAGTCCTCAGTTACAAGGCATTAAATAGGTAAAATGTAGTAACACTACAGTCATTGTAACACATACTTTCTAGGTTCTTTAGAGTTAGAGTCTTAGGGAGAGGAGTTTGCTCTATCTTATGGTACGGGTGGAGTCCAATTGGTTCAGTAAATGGTATGTATTCTTGGCTTTCAGGCAGGACAGATTCTCAGTCACTAGTTCAGGGCTAGCAGAGTGGAGTGTTTCTAGGTTCTTTAGAGTTCGAGTCTTAGGGAGAGGAGTTTGCTCTATCTTATGGTACGGGTGGAGTCCAATTGGTTCAGTAAATGGTATGTATTCTTGGCTTTCAGGCAGGACAGATTCTCAGTCACTAGTTCAGGGCTAGCAGAGTGGAGTGACACTGGAATAGGACGCCGTAGCCAGGGACATACAACAGCCAGCGAGTCAAGAAGAATAAAAGTAAATAAAATGTATATATAAATATATATATATATACATCTATAGATATATATGTCTACATATATATATATATATATATATATATATATATATATATATATATATATATATATATATATCTATATAAGAGAACACAACAAATGCATATATGACCAAAGGCACCATTAATGGGGTTGAGTGGGACCAATCTAAGTACCTCTTGTAATTATTGATATCATCCCCTCCCCCACAGCCAAACAGATCTGCCTTGCAACATAATACCAACACTTGCAAGTCCCATACCCAGGACCCTACACAACATAGCCACAGGAAGTTAACAGTAATCCATCCCACCTGTACGATGTCAGGATGGTATCAATAGCACATCATGCAGTACAGTCTGGCTACCACAGGGAATGTACAATGTGGAAGCAATAAACATTCCAATGATACATATACATACACACATATATGCAGATACTCTTATATATATATATATATATATATATATATATATATATATATATATACATATACACACAAATATATGTATATACACATACACGCATATACTTATATTACTACGTATAGCTATGTATAGGAAGATACATATTTAGAGGGTGCACAGCATATTGAACAGCCTGTATTCCTACAGTTGTCACCTTTTAAAATGGACAGTGTATGTTTCTCTCATACAAAAGACAATTTTTGCATGAAACATAAACCCACAGAGAAGTCAAAGGATATGATACCACACACAGGTTTGCATACATAAGAAATGTTTATTTGCGTACTATTACAGTTGTATATGCCATGTCATATAGCTGTTAGGTTTTTGAAATACATACTAACTGATAAATGCAACTCTCAAGCAGATCATTTTATACAGTAATCCGAAAGCATAACATTTGTTCTGTCCAAGCCAAGGCCTTCAAGTAGTACAACAGTAAAGAAAGACTGGGCTAGAGGATGACAATCAGTCAACAGTAAGTAACGCAGATATAGTACAGCAGCCTCCAATTACACTCTGTACTCAAACCTTAGGGGAAAAGAATTAAGTTGTCACAATGAGGATGTATCTTTTACATAACAAAGCTTAACTTAAAACATCACTATCACACTGACAAACAGAACAGTCTGTATGGCAGTAAGCACTAGTCCACCAATGTTCCCAAGGTGAAATGTATGAAAATGTACAGCCATATACCTGAAGGTTTCTTACTACTGATATCCCTCACATGTTGTAACAGCCTAGGTTATATATGGTGCATACCCCACCCCCATAGTCTGAGTTACAGGGGCATATAACAGTGTTGCATACACTGACCTCTGGACTGCACAAGAGCACACACATTTTTTCCAGCTGTAGCAAACACATATATGGACCCTACCCCACAATATGTGTGGGTCCACAACATCACTGGGATGATGGCAGGAATGTCAGCATGACATAATCACAGGCCACTACATAACAACCTCTTACTGCATGTCATATGGACCAAGCCTGGTACATATGTGGAGGACAAAGTCCAGAACACAGGGCCATATTTGCAATATTGTTGTTATGCACTGAGAAAGCTGCTGGTGTTACAGGATTGTTTGCAACATGCCCTTAGTCAGGAATATGAAGTCAGAAACACAAATTGATGTAGCCATGTACTGATAGCACTCAAAAGACAGAATGCCAATGATATATCTGAGACAAGACCTGTGTGGTGGACAGACAAAACATAACAGGCAATCCTCTGGCCATCATATGGATAGGCCCACAATTGAGAGCTACGCAGACAGAATGCATTACATGCTAAACTAGTATGTACACACAAACCCTGTAACACTAGTGGTATACAATGCATAGAACAACAATACTCACACTGTCTCTAGGTCTGGAACCTTATACAAATATGTAGCTGGCCTGTGTCTTCAAGTCCTCTTGTAAGAGATATTACTACCTGCTGTCTACAACACTGCTGGCCACACACAGGAGGAAGGATGTCCTCCATACAGGACTGGTAATGAGACCACACCCCATGATTTAGGAATTTATAGTAGTGGGTTGCCATGACAGTTGTAATTGGAAGTACTACACAGCAGGCTTCATTCAGGTAGCAAGTGGTGGACACCTATTGGTGCAGAGGTCATCACCTGATCATGTGCATCACCCACAAAATCCATGCTGCAAACTATTCAATGCAGCTCAATCCATTTAGTGGAGAGAGACAGAGATAGAGGGGAGAGAGAGAGAGAGAGAGAGAAAGAAAAAAAAACAAAAACAAATGCACATCCATCCATCCACACAGCGAACTGTATCCAGAAGAGACGACATTCCCACAATAGGTATGTGAAGCATATATGCATATAATTGAATGCAGTACTTGGTCCATAATATTGAGGTAGATGATGTGGAATGATTTATATATGACATCAGGTGTTGTTGTAATGATGTCCAGCTGAACAACTGCGATGGACAATAGTGTCTTTTCTTGTGGGCATTGGGTCATGCCGTTCAACTGTGCAGATCAGCAATGACTGAAAAGATGTAAGCCATCATAGTGTGTGCTGTGTACTGCAAGACATGTATTTTAGTGGGGCCAATAGCTGGTGGTGGAAGTAATGCCGTTATGATGGACACATGAGTTTCAGAGCCCACAACTTGCAGGACAGTCAAGTTAACGTGTAATGTAGCATGCACAAATGCCATAGGTGTGTAATAGGCTTACCTGCAATCTGTCCCGATATATACCCCCTAATGTTAGGCTGTGTCAACATGTGGCACCAGTCTGTGTTGAAGCAAGGCAGAACAGTCCAGCTCTGCAGGAAGGAGAGTTAGACCCCGGGACTCATGAAGCTCAGCGCAAGGACGGCGTTAGCCTTGTGCCAACCATGCGGCATAGAGATGGTGCAGCAGTATCACATGCATATTAATGAAGGCATGCTGCCACAATGTCCACATCCAAAGGAAATGTGCGCGAGTGCAGGGTGCATGTCTAAGCGCTGCATAGAGGCGTGAACATGTCGGCTGCAGACACGCAACCTAAAATGCTGACTAGTATAGCCTGCCTCTAATAGTAATCATTCCTGTCAGTGTCTGCAGATACTGAAATGTATGCAAAGCATACAAGACAGTTTCGCGAACACCAAAATAAAAAGTAAACACAAAGGCACGTAGCTGAATAATGAGCCCCCGTCCCTCGAACAAATGACATTTAAAACGCTGTGCCCATATTCCATTGTAGTGTTGATTGTTATACCAAGTGGAAATAAAACACAGCATGTTTGCATACCGCTGCCCTTTACTAAGCCTAGCCCAATGGTTAGGGTTATCACCTATCCCACTTTGTGAGGGACAGTCCCTCTCTGGGCAGTCGTGTCCTTACCATAAATATTAAAAATGGCAAATATCCTGCGATTGTAGGACATAATTATGTCCCATATTTTATATAATAGTTCCATAAAATAGTTAATTCTGTATTCAAAATACCTAAATGTTACATGAAACAGAATAAGCAACTAAACTGCTAAAAGAATAAGCTGTCACTTAGGCATAAAAGTAAAGTATTATCCTTTGTACTGACCGTGGGTATGTGTTGGCCTGTAAAATCTGATGTGTGTCCCGAAGATGTCCCACTTTGGCCATTTGAAAAAGTGGCAACCCTACCAATGGTCAGAGCATTCACTCAATATCTTCCCATTTGCGGTCCAGTTCGTCCCTGTCTGGATGGCCCAAAGATGAATGGATATTACCTGGGTCTACCTACCATGTCATGAAGGATAGGTATTTGCGTGTACCTATGTGTGTGAAGTACAGCATGTGGAAGATCAAATATGCCAGGGTTGTCCTCACAACCATATTGGTACCAGAGATATGTAGAGTACACAATGTGTTCTGTTGTCTGTGCCATGCACGATCAACCAGAGAAGGGATGGATGTTGTGTGTGGAATATGGGGGCGTGAGGGGTAATGTAATAATTCACCAAAGGGAGACTGGGTCGGACGTACAATAGGTGAACTGGATGTGTACGAGGGAGCAGTGGGTGAATCAGAAAGGAAACCAAAGAACATACATTCACATCCGCAATACACCCTGACAGGCCATACCGCAGAACACAATCCCACAAACATATGAACATAAAAATGTATGATACACATGTACAGAAATGTTACCAGCTTACACCCACATAATGGTCTGACCTGAACTGAGCCATCCATCCCCAACACACCCATCATCCTCTCCACAGCACACCACCCCCCTTGCTGAATATGCACCAAAACCACCCATACTCAGGCTGCTAGCTTGGCACAGCCATATCTGCACATAGTGCCCCTTACCCACATCTAGTAGGCAGTCGCACCCTAGGCAGTCTCAGGCTTGCAAACTAGGTATCCCATGCATGCATAACCCTACCACATTTTTGGATAGAACGCTGAATGGGGTCCGTCATTCACAATTTTTGGGCATCCCTCATGGGATAAGTGTCTGTTCTCAAGATTAGACTTTGTGGCATAACATGATGTCCACCCCTGTCAACATCCGGGCACTAGGGCTACCACCTGTCCCACTTTGCAAGGGACAGTCTCTCTTTGGCCAGTTGTATCCTGCATAAAAACTGAGAAAATGGCAAATGTCCTGAGATATTAGGACAGACATATTTCCTACATTTAATGCAATAGTTGCATAAAACAGTTATTCTGTTCATGAAACACCAAAATGTTATAAGAAACAGAATAAGCAACTAAAATGCTACAAGAATAAGCATTTATGTAGGAAAAACAGTGAAGTGCTGTCCTATGTACTGGCTGTGGGTATGTTTTGCCTTGCAAAATCTGACGTTTGTACAAAACATGTCACACTTTGGGCATTTGAAAAGGTGGCAACCCTATCGGGCACAAGTCAGATTAGCAGTACCTGACCACAACCCTGCTCAGCCTCCACCTGGTCCTGCAGAACTAAGACCTGGGATTAAACACCTGACCGTGATGCACATCTCCCCACATGCATTATTGGGAATAAATACCTTTCACATGTTCCCATGAAGCTTCCCCATAGCCATCTTCCAAACAGTA
>NC_056736.1:134024859-134067359 GCF_019279795.1 Protopterus annectens
CACATACACATATACGAACATATATAAATACATACATACGTATATATATTGATATCGGTGTGTGTGTGTGTGTGTGTGTGTGTGTGTGTGTGTGTGTGTGTGTGTGTGTGTGTGTGTGTGTGTACATAGATATATAGAGATATACAGCTATGATAAGAAAAAGCACACAGGAATGATATATGTTCACAGGCTATGGCAATGGAAGTGAGGAGCTCAGGCAAGAGACATGAAACATGCAGCATGCCCTTCCACCCCCCCTACAGCCGTACACGGGAACTATACATGTAATCAATGTATAGTATCCACTGCTCCTCAGACCACAAGCAGGATACAACTGGAGGGGGGATACAGTGCACCTGTGGATTTTAATCATGGAACACATACTGGAGCGTCCCTTGCGGGACACCCCAAAAATTGGCAAAACAATACAAATGTGATAGATCGTCCATCTTGTCTGTGGTGTATACAGACTCGGAATACAAGTGTAGGTAACTCTGCTGACCCATGGGCCGAGGCAATTTTATGAAATGGGTCCCGTGAAGTGGAGAGTGGGCAGCGTGTAGTGGTGTGTCCAGAACTGACCAGGTCCCAGAGTAAGAATGGGTACTGTCGAGGAGGCGAGGGTGGGGGATCTATGGGTTGCTACCTATGAGTCTAGGTGTGCAGGTGTTGGCTGATGTTGGCCAATATGGACAGCCCCAGGGATGCAAGCAAATGTGTTCATTGGGCAGAGGTGTCACCCAGTGAGCAGCCACACCCACTGCAAGACCCACTAAAGCAAAGTGTAATCTATATGGCAAGGAATGGAATAACCAGATGTAGACGTATATATGTAGAGCTATGTGTGTGTATATCTACCCATAGCGAGATAGAGATATGCATCTCCCTCGCCATAGTACAAATGTATACATTCACAGAAACAATACAGATACATACCCACATATGAATATATGCATATGCAGACAACCATAGACCCATATGTCATTAGATTATATATATATATATATATACACAAATATATATATATATATATATATATATATGTATCATTACACCTGATAGTTCCGCTAAACTACTAGGTGTTACAATAGATAATCAACTAAACTTTGATTATCACATTAACCTAACTATCAAAACTGTTAATAAAAAGATAGGTGCCCTCTATTAACTTAAGCCCTTTCTAACAGCAACCACCAGGGTGTCTTTAGCCCAAACTCATCTTATCTCTACATTATTATATGCCTCCCCATCTTTTATAAACCTTTCAAAATCTAACCTTCAGAAACTTGCCACAGCCTACCACAGCATTGCCAGGTTTGCCACAGGTTCCCCATTCCTCACACATCATTGTGTTCATCTCAAAAAGCTTGACTGGCTTGAACTTCAAAATCTCATTCTCCTACATCAATTAGTTATTACCTATAAAATTCTCCATTACCCTTCTAATACACCCATACTAAATAACCTTGTTGTCCCTTACAGGAATCTTACTTCCCTTCGCTCAGCTAACAAATTACTAGTGGCCACCCTCAAAACACACAATAAAGCTGGGGTCTCCTTGTTTACAAATACCATTGGCTCATACTGGAATAAGCTTCCCATAGAACTGACCACTCTAGGCTCATCACAACTTTTCAAAAAACAACTAAGAAACTATTTTAAAACTCACTGGTCATTCCCTTACTCGAATCCTGACTGACCTCAGCTACCATCTTTCTTTTCAACTCTTTCCATTACTCTTCCACATGTCCCGATCTCTACCATTACCCCTCCTCTGTAGTTCACATACCATCCATTTGGATATTACTTTTCCTATAAATTCTACTTCTCTTTATATTACTGCAACCTATCATCTCACCTTGTATCTAAATCACCCAGCTGAGGAAATCTGTTTCTTAAAACTAGTGCCCTGACACAAAATGTTTATCAAAATTGTTAATACTGTAAATAGTTGAATAGAGTCTTGTGTCAGTTACTGCTTTATTTCTTCTTTAATTACTCTTGCAAAGATTTTGAAATAGAAATCCTCACTCTGTGTTTAGTTTTGATATATTACTTTTGCACTGTTACTATGCTACTTGGGAATAGTTCTTCACATGCTTATAATTTCTATCTTATTGTGCTATTTTTGTTTATTTTTATCATTATTATTTACTAGTATATAGTGGAACTTTTCTCCTCAGGCCTCTGCTGAAATTGGACATGTATCCAGCCAGACTAGCCCAGTCAACAAATGTAAAATAAAAATAAATAAAATAAAAATAAATAAATAAAAAAAAAAAAAAAATATATATATATATATATATATATATATATATATATATATATATATATATATATATATATACAGCAAGATATGAATATACATGTATGCATACATATGCAGATATATCTGTATATATTAATGTAAATATATATATATATATATATATATATGTTACAGTAAATATACACATGTATATAGCTAGGATATGATACAGCAGTTACTGGTAACATATGTTCACTGGCCGGTCATATGTTGGTGGGAGGTCCAATAAACAAATGTGTAACACGTAGCATCAACTTCCCAGCTAGGCTGGTGAGACATACAGACACGCAATAAAGGTAAATGCACCACTGCTTCCCAGACCACCGGCAGGAAACTACCAGTAGGCGAGATCTGCAAGGTCTACACTTGAAACATAGACATCGATGTCCCTTGTGGGACACCAAAAATTAATGATCGGAGCCAGGCCCTGTAATGATTTCTCCGACCAGGCTGTAAATGTACATGGACCAGTAGGTTGTGCAAGCCTGATAACACGTGGGTTGACACAACGTACGACATGTGTCCCAGCACGGGGAGAGTGGGCAGTGTGTAGTGGTGTGTTTATACCACACCTGCACCCACAGTAAGGATGAGTGCTGTAGAGGAGTGGCAGGTAGGGGAACTATGGGTATGGGATTATGGGCCTAGGCATCCTGGTGTTGTCTGGCAGAGCCATATTAGGACCGCCCCATGGATGTAAGTAGTATTCCAATGTGGGCATAGCAGATGCCCATACCTCCTAAACCCTAAGAGCACATCCACTGGATAGTCCATAAACCATTGGGGGAACACATAGGGACCATACCATTGAACTGTCCCCGATTACCAGGGACGTCCATGATTATGACTCAGAATCTTACTCTGTCCCACCTAAACCCCCTAGAACTAGTGATATTAGGAGGAAAGGTGGTAGAATACATGTAATGAATAACGACAACATGTAAGAGTCATAAACAGCATGTACCTCAGACAATGTGTATGAATACATATGCTCTGGGTCTGTCAATGTGTCAGGTTAATAGCACCAAACTTCTAAATGTGTCCCTGATGTTGTTATGCAGTGTCCCCGATTCAGTGTTCATTCTTCCCCATTCATATGAGAGGTCTGATAGTGACAGAAAGCAGATATTCTGCTGGCTACCTTAGAAAGATGATAGAATAGATTAGGGTTACCACCTGTCCACCTTTGCGAGGGACAGTCCACTTTGGGCAGTTGTGTCCTGCAAAATAATTGAAAATATGATAAATGTCCTGAGATTTTAGGACAAAGATTTCCTATATTGTCTGTAGTAGTTGCATAAAACAATTATTTTGTATCTGAAATACCTAAATGTTATAAGAAACAGAATACGCAACTATAAAGCTACAAGAATAAGCTTTTATTTAGGCAAAACAGTGAAATTCCTTCCTTTGTACTGGCTGTGGGTATGTTTTGCCCTGCAAAATCTGATGTTTCTACATAAAAGTCCCACCTTGGGCAATTGAAAAGGCGGCAACCTTATAATAGGTATGTGGTAGCATGACTCGGCCGGTGGATGTGGGTCCCAATACCCAATTACTTGTCTGTATTGAAGAGTCTCGGTACCCATGTATCAGCCAGATGGGAGCAGATTGTAAGAGAAACACACAATAATATGAATAAATCACTGGACAGGCCACCGATTCCGTACAGTCGAACGGCATGCCATCACCTAATGGGCAGCCATTCCCGATACTGTAGGCATGTAATCCGATGTAATAGGCATCACAAGATAATATTGTCGTCCTCGCTCCTACCCAGGGGATTGAGTGTCAGATGCAAGCACCAATGTCAGTGCATTTGCAGGTGTGGGAGTAAGCAGGTGTATACCTGTTTGGCTACCAGTATGCAAGTATTGCACTGGTAGAGCAATTTAGAGGCTAACCGAGTGTAAGAAGCTGTAACCAGAGGTTAGCATTGTTTAACTCCACGCAAACTAACACACACTCGCTCACAACTGCTTTAATGTGCCTTACTCCCTCCGTATCCAATGGCCTTGTTCTGCCCTGCAACCAAATTAATGTCGTCTGCAAGCCTTGGAACCAGGACCCTGCACACACAGCTAATGTGATTTACCAATATGCCATGTCAGATATACAGACAACAGACAGTACCACAAACATATCATACAGAGCAGTCATTCAACAGTATAGGAATGTATCCCATCATGTAGATGTATATGTGAGTGTTTATGTCCAGCATATAGGTACATGCATATATAGAGATATATCAGGAACATAGCATGTGGCAACAAAGCATTACAAATGAAAGAAATGGGAAACACCAGTGATGCCTGTATTATGTAGTGGTCTTGTTGTATGTAATCTCAAGACTCCCTCAGACAGACGTGTCATTCATACACGCAAACAGTTGTACATTGGCCATATACATCACTCTGTGTATGTAATGTACATTAACGCAACAGTACCTGTCCAATCATTATGTGTGAACAGTACTCTTGCAAGGTGCTGTGCGCAACATCATCATCATGATAAAGGTAAATTGGTAACCTTAGAGGGACCGGTAGTGTTGTGTGTACAATGGAGTCATCCTCATTACATGTAACTAGACCATTTAGGAGTGATGTGCATTCCAGTATCTTGCACCTGAGAGACAGGGGTGAGGATAACAGGAGTATGTTGTGATGCATATTACAAGGGCTACGTGTCCAGTGGGCACGTGTGTGAAATGGACAGCTATGTATAGGGCAGATGTTGTCCTAGGAGCCGATTGGCCTTATGTTTCCGTAGGGTGAGGGTCAGATGTGGGGGAAGGAGAGTAGGTATGGCTGTGGAGGATAGGCAGGGTAGGATCACAGACAAGACAGCATACAGGATTAGTATATGACACATGTGGGGGGATACACCTTGGATGAGGATGGGTGTTTGGCAATCACAAGCCCATGGGAACAGTGGGACGGAGGTCCCCAGCCATGGGCAGCCGCCACTGCACCTAAACAGCTGCAAAGGAGGCAGTGCTGTGGGCTGTCCAGGAAGGGCAGCATCACCCTGTAAATGTGACACTCTGCCCTTGAGCTTGCGTATCTGGCTTCCGAACCCCTTAGTGAGCCCTCAACGCAACAGGTCTGGGACTGCACGACAGCAGACATGTAACTGTCTGGTCCTGCTCCCAGGGGATCATGCCCCATCCTTAGGGGTGGTACCACCAAAAAGTGGTGCAGAGCCAACAGAGGTTGATGTCCAAGGCTGGGCATCAGCCAAGGTCAGCTGAAGTGGGACAGGAGGTACTGCCAGGACCTCCCAACTCATTCAGCCTGTGGTGTTGCAGTTTAAACCCACATATGGTTTAGTGATAGACAACAGCATACAGGATTACCTACAACAGTATGCATAGATATCACCATCAACCCAACACAACAGATGGTATACATTTGCAGAGGGAGCACAACACATGTATATATACTGCATGCCATCTGTACGATATGTAGTAGACATGTGACTGCAGCTATGAACAGTTGCCCATTATTGGCTTGTCACTGATAACCTCAGACAGTGTCTGTCATACCACTATTTCATGTGACATATGTCCATTCTGGGTGTGATGACAGTAACACATCCCTAACATCACGTACTGTCTGCAATCCTCACACTGTGCTCCTGCTGTACACAGATGTGTGTTGAGTGTGTAATACAGGAAACAAATGATTCCACACACTGACCAATTCACAGATGGCCCTACAGTTGGGGGTCCCCCATGAACAGAGTACTGTCATGTCTTTATTAAAACATGCAGAATAGCTATTACCACACAACAGTTAAACAGGCAGTAGTCTCAATGCAGCATAGCTACACTTAAATGCTGCAGTCATGTGTGGCACATCACCCTCCTGTCTTTAGGCTATTTCCCACTGTGTATGATGTTTGAGATACATCCAGATATCATCTGTGATGCCTCTGCAGAACACCACATACAGGTACCACTCACAGTGACTGTCGTGGCCAAATACCAACATGTTTTTCCTGGATAGTGTACTGTGTTTATCATGTGAATGGCTATGGGAACACCATCACCGCTGTTCCACATGTAATCAGCTAGAAGAGGACTGCAATAGGTGCAGTCGCCATCACCTGATTATGTCCATTACTTACAATACACATGCTGCTGCTGCTGCTGAGCAGGTGTACAACTCCACATCCACCTGAGAGTGTGTGGGTGGGACAGGCAAAGTACACCAGAGAAGGGCTTGGAAATGTAAACCTAAGCATCGTCTGCCACACGCCTAACAGTACAGGGGTCAAACCCCTAACTGACTAGTCATTACTATAACATGTGCATGATGTTACTACATGTGCCACAAAGCTGACATGTTGCTGTGCTGTAAGAACATATATGTGTGTAGGTGAGAGACATCTGCAACAGAGATATAGTAGACATACATTAGGTGTGGCACACATGGCTGTCCATGTGAATGGATGCCATTGTCACCACAACCACTCTTTCTAATGGACTCGCATTGACACTCTTTGCCAGGGCCACAAATACACAACCTAACTGCTTAGTTTGCCACACTGCAGTAATGCACAGGATTACATGCACCACAGGGGATATCTGGAGGTTCTATGGGCTAGGGCATGTGAAAGTGTTTGTCATCTGTTGGTATGCCAATGAAGGTTATACTGGGAGTAACTTTGGTTGGGAGCATCATAACCCACATGCAGACACAAGGTGCCAGTACTGACATGCATGTATGCATTGCTTCATGGGTGTGTAGTGGTTGGCTGTGCAAGATGGCTGTACAAAGCTGGGTGAGGGGCAATCCTTGGAATCACATCATCCGACAATGGTGTGCAGTGTGGTACAGGGGTGTAATGTCTGCAATGTCCCACACAGATGGGTACTGCATGATCTGCCCTGACATCCTGGTTATCAGTGTGTATGGCCATAGCTTTGCAATGCATGCCATGTCTGTGTTTGATAGTCCTTCACATGGACATTACCTGGGATGTGCATGTCCCACAATACTGTACAGTGACATGTACAGGTGTACCTGGTTTGGCAGGCACATGTTGTGTACACAGACTATTATCCCCCAATACGCCAATACTGGCCTGGTGTGGCGGAACTTGCTTATAGTGAGCAGGTCGACCCTGCACCTGCATTGATAGTATGATACAGGTATTGCCTGGTGTCAGTGGCATTGGTCCATACAGGACACAAGTGTATGGCATTGTATGGCCTCTATGGATCACATTTGATGGCACCACATATGTTGCAGGCATCCAGTGGAGAACATATTGAAGGCACAATGTCCACAAATATGTGCCTATTAAACTACTGTACAGGATGCCATGTCCTCTGCATCCCACTGCATTCACACCATGACTACTATCTGTCATCAATGTGCATAGTACTAGCAACATAGCGGGATATCCTAGGCAAGTGTGTTTGTGTATGGCACATGGGTGCAGGACATATACCGGGTACTAGTAGGGTTGCATACTTTGTTCACCAGGCCTTTTTTCCAGATGTAGGGTTATGGCTTGCTAACACAGTCCCGTGGCTGACTGGCAGCTGTACTCCTTGTGAGGTGGCCAATGTGTCATAAGACGGACACCATATAGGAAAACTACAAAATCTGCTCCCCAACATGGCCAGTGGTTAGACACTCACAGCCACCTCTACATAGGCTCTGACAGCCAAACACACAAACTTGCCATGTCCTGTATATGAACCCCTACCTACCGTATCACATTGCAGCAATATGCCTTTAGGGCACACGCAACAGCATACCTACAAGTGTATACCTAGGTGGGTGACAACAGCATGACTGACAAAGGTGGTCATGTGATTTATACAGAGAGTGCATACTCTACAAAGCACTGTACTTGTCTCACGCAGGCAGACACAGACACACACACACACACACACACACACACAGTTGTCAAGTCTGTGATTTGAACACCGACCTAACTACTTTATCACATTACAGCATTATGCAGTTACAGAATGTGCTACCAAAATTACTGAGTCATAGCATTCCCAGAGGTGTATTTCTGGGTGGGTGACATCATCAGCCTTGCCAAAGGTGGGTATAGGAATTGTATGGAGTGTGAGCAGTATAAACGCATTATTAGGGCCTCAGGCAGAGGGAGACAAACACACACACACACACTTGGCAAGGCTGGGATTAGAACACTGACCTAATTACTTTAGCACACTACAGCATTACGCAGTTACAGAATGAGCTACCAAGATTACTGGGTCACAGCACTCCCAGAGGTGTATTTCTAGGTGAGTGACATCATCAGCCTTGCCAAAGGTGGGTATAGGAATTGTATGGAGTGTGAGCAGTCTAAAAGCATTATTCAGTCCTCAGGCAGATGGGGACAAACACACACTTGGCAAGTCTGGGATTAGAACACTGACCTAACTATTTTATCACACTACAGCATTACACAATTACACAGTGCGCTATTCAGATTACTGGGTTACAGCACTCCCAGAGGTGCATTTCTAGGTGGGTGACATCATCAGCCTTGCCAAAAGTGGGTATAGTAATTGTATGGAGTGTGAGCAGTCTATAAGCATTTTTCAGTCCTCAGGCAGATGGGGACAACACACACAAACACACTTGGCAAGGCTGGGATTAGAACACCGACCTTACTACTTTATCACACTACAGCATTACACAGTTAAAGAATGTGCTACTGAGATTACTGTGTTACAGCACTCCCAGAGGTGTATTTCTAGGTGAGAGACATCATCAGCCTTGCCAAAGGTGGGTATAGTAATTGTATGGAGTGTGATCAGTCTAAAAGCATTATTCAGTCCTCAGGCAGATGGCGACAAACACACACAAACACACACACACAAACCAGTGGTGGAAACAGAACACCTGCCTATCTACAGATCACTATTACAATACTACATAGTTATGAGTCACGCCACACAGATTACACATTTCAAGGGTGTCATTATGACCTTCTAGGTATGCGGACATCAACAGGGATGCTGGCAGTTAAGATGTACATACCTGTGAACCTGTGTGTTTAAAGTAGGAATCCATCCTGACCTGGAGTATGCCCTTCAGTGGAATGGACAACTACTATCACTATACAGGGTTACAATGGCCATGGCCATACACATAGAGGCACATAACCGACACAAGTTGTCACTGGGCATGCTCACACACTTAGTAGCACAGGGCTGTCTGGGATGCACTCTGATTCTAAACACGGAAGGTCACAGTGTCCGTGCCGTTACAGTTAGAAATAAAGAACACATTGTAATGGACTCCAGTGTTAGTAGTTGTCATTGTTAGCAGGAACACTGCACTACATATATCTGACACCGGTCTTATACACAACATCTGCTGCTGTCCATCACCTTAGATGTACAATTCTATACCAAACACAATACTACCACTCACAATGATGTCTTGCTAGGAGTGGCAACTGCTTGACCAACACAATGAGCCAATGTCCTGCTGTAATTATGAGGTTGTCCAGTGTTTGTCATTCTGGGATGACATGACTGAAAGTAGACAGGCTTTTGTCACATATCACATGCATCCATGATTCAAGGGAGTAGAGATAATACCCAAGTCTCATTTGCCCATATAGTGCTATTCCAAGGCAAATGTCCTAAACACAGGATAACACCCTGACACCTAGAGGACAACTGCATTGTATGCTTATGCTAACCAGTGCTAGGTATGCAGCATCCACAATCACAGCTGCTCACTGTAGATCCAGCAATGGGGAGTACTGACATCTGTGTAGTGAGGAACACCTGGCTGAAGGCTCTGTAGTTCACAATAGCACTACCACCATATACCTCAGAACCAGACATGGGAGCCATAACACAGGTACGGTCCGCTCCAGGTGGTAGTGTCCCCACATACATAAAGGCCACTTACATGTGCTGACCAGTACTCCCACAAAAGGCATCACAGATGAGTCAGGTGCAGGACAGTGTCAAAAACTACATTCTAGGATGTAACCATCAGACACCACTATGCCCTCAGACCACCAACACACATCCATACATATGGTAGGACATATAATAGTACACCACCATGTGACCCTTGACCAGTGGACTATACCAAACTTTACATCAACTGTGCAGAGTACCCATCTACTGACACAGTTGCATCATGTGTTATGCAATGCTATGATACCACTGTCTGTAACCAGGTCAGCTGTAAAAATACCAGGCACCCTCGGTTATTTACAGCATTAACAGTTGACTGTTGTTGTACACCAGTAAACACTTTCATATTTAGATATGAGATACATGTACCTGCCCTGGATATGTACATGCCACACAAATACAACATATATGTAAATAGCATAGCTATTGTTGTCCTTTGTGCAGACAGGTGTCTACAGCCATTACACACATGCACATGGAATGTAGGTCCATGGCTGCTGAATGCTAACAGTACATAAGGTGTGATATCAATGTTGACAGAGGTAACATTCCCTCTGTACTGGTCACCCATTACACCTATCATATCATACAACAGTCCATATGTCATGTATGTCATTACACATGTCCACTAATTGCAATGCCTACAAACATGCCCAAATGACAGGATTGTAGGACCTACACACATGTACATGTAGTGGTGTGCATTCAGATACCATGCATGTCCAGTTGCTGATGTATGCAGGTGATATGCGTGTCTTTGTACATCATGCAGTTGCAATGCAGCCTCAACACTGCCAACTGTATATGGTGATATGCTGAAAGTACGGAAAGATGTACCTCAGGTATGGACAGATGTGTGGAAATAACTAAGTGTTGGGGCATCTTTGCAGATGGATGTTTGCTGAGGACAGCTCACAGGTGTGTCACAAGTGGTCCTACAATAACCTGTGAAACCGCTAAGCAATGGTTTTGTTACTTGAAGGGCAACACACACAACATAGACAACAGTCAGGGTGACACTGAAGGTAAATCACTTGACACCTGTAACAGTTAAGATCTCCCATGTGCATACATCAGCACAGTTGCCAAAGGAAGTGTCAGTGCACTTTGTAACATGTGCAATACTGCTGTAAGTCTGTCATACATATCATGAGATAGGCAGGTGTTTGATTCACAGTGCTGGCATGTGTGATTGCGTGTGTGTCCATATATGTCACGTATGATGGGGAATACATCTCAATTTTTACTCACTCTCCTGTACACTGTTGTAGACATCTGTACAGACTGCAATGTAGAAAGCAGGACATAGGTAGGAGTGTGTATCTCACACATGTGAGTTACATAGGTGTATTCAATAGTGAATGCCACAGTGTGTGTGTGTGTGTGTGTGTGTGTGTGTGTGTGTGTGTGTGTGTGTGTGTGTGTGTGTGTATGGCTGTCTGCTCCCTGGAGTGAGGATGCATGTTACCATAGTGAACTGATAAGGCCCTTCCTCCCATCCAGGTGATGCAATCTACTATCCGTGTTGATGTCCCCAAACTTAGGCCATACTGACTACCTGTACATGTGTATTCTCTGTGGCGCAGCATGTAGGTGCACAGTACTGTAATGATGATTTGCACATAGGCAGGGGTCCTCACCTCAACACTAGCAACTGTGTGTGTGAGTGTGTGTTACTGTGTCAGTGAATCTGTGAGTGTGTGGGTGTGTTACTGTGTCACTGAATACATGTGTGTCAATACCTGAGTGTGTGGGTGCAGTTGTGTGTTCGCATCCTGTCATGGGAATGTGTATTACTGCTTCCCAATGAGGCATTACACCTCCCACTGGCCTCTACCCTTGTCATCAGCTAGACCACTCTCTTACCTCCCCACTCCATGCAACTGTACCTGTGATGTCACCCAGTATAGATGTCACGTCTGTAGCCACAGTAGCTTAATACACAGCTATCGTGCTCTTGAATCAGTAGATGTGTTTGGAACATGGGACATTCTAACTGTGATGTGGAAACTACAAAGTGCATGCTGGTATTTTCATACATACCTGTGAGCAGTCCACATTTACATATGGGACACTAACTGCTAACACTGACATCCACCGGCACATGCAATTAGACCTGAAGGAGGAAAGCAGAACATCATGACCAACATGCAGTTACTGTTGTTACACAAGACTTATACTGTTAACAGTATGAAATGCATTGTAAACCTGTACTACATGGTATGTCTGCTGCCTGTCAACAGTACACATCAATTGTAATCTATACTTATCTTCCTAGTCTGTTCACCCTGTGCATCAGACCATATGAGCATGTCCCTGCATCGATGATGTGGATGACAGGGATGCGGCACAGGCATCATCATATGCACAGAGTGATAATGTTTGCCAGAGGCCTAGGCTGCACCATTGGATGACATCATGTGTGTGGGTTAGGGCCTTTGATCTAGTTGGGCATGTGTGGATGTTATGCATGTGTGTGTTGCGGTGCCCTACATATGTTTCCGGTGTGTGCGTGTATGTATGCATGCAGTTATGGCATGTGTCTGTCCTACACGGGGGTGTTATTGACAGCTGCGGACTGTTCAGGCCAGGTTTTACAGTTCACGGTGTCCGGCCACGTGACCTGTGCCTGCCAGGGGTTGCATGGGCACTACCAGGCAGAGGTGCAGATTGGGTACTGTCTGATGACACATGTCCACTGGAACTGTGTCCCTGTTGGGAACATCCAGGGCCACGTGCACATGGCCTGATGTGTCGTAGTGTGGACAGCACAGCACCAGCTGCACTGCTTTCGCTACGGCCACTATGGGAGCGGGCATGTGAGGTAGCTCATTCATGTAGACCTGAAACAGGTGATTTAGCAGACCTACGTCTAAGTGCTCAATGCCTCACTCCTACCAGATGTTCCAACACAGACAGCTCACACTCGCGGATTGCCATGCCATGGTCAAGGACTCCAACCATGTCACCCAATTGTCTATCCAAAGCTTCAGCAATCTGCTGTTGAGCATTTACCATTGCATGGATGTTATTGTTTAAGGAATGGACAGCAGCCCTCTCAAGCCTCTGATCTTCTCTGTTGTGCAGTTCAGCACGTGCATGTGCCTCCATTACAGCCTGAAACATTCGTCTGGTGACACCAGCTGCTGCGTTCTGTCTTGCAGTGGCATGTTGGCCAGAGGTCCTCCTATGAGCAGCACTGGCTACATGCCTCTGTGGGGCATCACCAGTCAGTTGGCTAACACCATGGTGTGCAGGCACACATTCCATAGCCCCCACACTTTCCTGTTCCAAGCTACCACACACCAACTCTCCTTCTATGGCCACTGGTGGTGGGGTATGTGTAGGCATGAGCACAGATTCAGCCCCCGACAACCCTGTCTGTGCCTCAATCATACATTCATCATCACTGCTAGAGTCTGTGGGAACACTAACATCAGATGGACCGCAGGAGGGGAACACACCTACATCACCTGTGAGGAGCAGACAAGAACTGTATGTTACAATTTATACAATAGACACAAACACACACACAGCCACACATACAGACACACACACAGATGCATGCTATGGCACCCGACATGCATGTGATATGACAGAAGGCATGCAACATGCATGTGATACGGCAGATGGCATGCAACGCAGACAATAATAGTGGTACTTATCATACATCCCTGGGTTGCACACAACAGCACGCATGTGTTATAGCAGAAGTCATGCAAATTACACAATCATAGTAGTAGATAGCATACATCACTGTTTTACACCATGTAGACCAGCACAGGTTAACAGTACACCTGCCTGATGTGTGGCATATGACCTTGACAATCACATGTAGTATGACGTGATCAGCTGACATGTGCAATGACATGCATACATGTTTAACACAATGGTGCCCTGTCAAATATACAGTGGGGTAATGGTGTCCCAATGTAGTGTTGTCTGTTCACCCTACAGATATACTGCACATTTAGCTGTTGTGCATGGCCATTGCAGGGAATCATGAGGTGTCTCTATCGCTATACAGTGTGAGTTACAGACACAGTTCATAGCCATGACTGTGTTCAGATACAATACATATATACTGTGGAAAGTGACCCACGTCACTGAGGTGTATACACACTAAACCATGATGTGGAATGTGTGACACAGGTCACTGAAGGGTATACGGATGACACCCCTGCACATCTGCAACCATATTGCTGCTGTCTGGCAATGTCCCACGTGACATCTATGTACCACACACACACACACACACACACACACACACACACACACACACACACACACACACACACACACACACACACACACACACACACACAGAGCAAGGATGACACTGATGTCCAACACCAGCAAGAGGAATGTACTGTATCTGTGGGCTTATGTGGTTGTCTGTGTATGTATGTGTATGCTGTACAGGTGACTGCTGTCATGTCGTGACACACTCAAGATGTTCAACACATCTTATGTGGTGGATTGATGTCACACCTACACAAGATGTGCACAAGCCTGTAGGATGTCTAGTGTTCCACATCTGCAATATAGCCATTACACAAAGGCCATAGTTGGACCATGTGGAGCCAATGTATGACAGGGTCTACACACAAGCACATCATATCTACTGTGTGTGTTGCTTCATGTCTCTGGCCATCCTCCATGGCCATGTGTGTACATGTGTTGGCCAAATGATTGTGATGGGCATCTATTTCACATGTCTGTGTTGTCCCATATGACATACACCCATAGATGTCATATGCTCCACTGACGACAGGGTTATGCAGACAAAGGGTGGTATGTTTGGTATGTGGGATATGTTTTTCAGGATAATTAGGCAGTGTTGCAGCCAGCCCACTAGATGTCATGGACACATCAGATAGCACATCAAATTGTGTGACATTCATAGCAGGGGTATGATCCACACCTGTAAATCCTGTGAGCTGACCATACTCCAGCTCACTGTGTAGTACTGTTTGTATTCCCCACATGTGTAGTTCTGATCTATAGTACATGTCCCTACAGTGAACAGCACCTCCACCATTGTATGCACAGCTGTCCACACATCTGGCAATGACAGCTTGTGAGGTTTCATGATGGTGTTTCACATAGCTTGCAAGTATTGCACATGGGTAGCCATTGTGATGCATTGCAGGTCCGACCTGTATATTGTGACAGGACCATGCATTATGTGTACATGTGGTAAATGGTCACATGGCAGATAGATCTGTGCATTAACATGCCTGATAAATAATAGTCTCACCTGCAACAGGCTGCTGTCACAGTGGAATGCCAGAGGTACCTAAGTAAGAGTAACACAGCAGTATGATCATTATCCACACCTGTATGATAGTTACAGGGTGCAATGTTCATGTTAACACATATGCCAGTACAATAGACTATACTATGGAGTATGCACATGTGTGCATACACAGAGTAGCATACTATAGTATGCGGCATGTGTGTATACATGCCTTGCATATGATGTTACATTACATATTGTACAGTGACACATGTAACTATATGGAATATAGTTGTTATAGGTGCAGTAGTAACTTACCAGGCAACTCCAGCTCGGTAGTTGAGAGACACCCCAGGTTGGCAAGTAACTCCTCGGCACGTGTGAGTGGGGGCTGGGTTGGTAGCCCACCACCTGTTGCACCTTGTTCCCTGGCGGTTGCATTTGCACACTTTTTCACCAATCTAATGAGGTCTGCACAGTGTCTGCACACCTGCTGGTATGTGTGGTTGTGGCCACCCACATCATTAACCCTCCTGCGAAGTTCCTGCCACAGGGCATCCCACTGCTGTGCACCCTGTGGCACATGGCTGAACAGGACATCATGACTGTCATGTTGGTATGGGATGAGGGCCTCATCCTCCAAGTGGGTATAAGGTGGTAGCCTTGCATGTGGTGTACTTGGAAGACATAATGATGGAGACAGGTCACAGTAACTCACAGAGATGTACAGAGCTACAGCTGAACATAGATGTGTATCACATTTATTACGATTAAATAGTTGTCTTTGCAAATCTACGTGACACTGACACCACTGACATGTTTGTGTCACACACATTTGACACTCAATGGTGATTGGATATTATCACCATATATGTGTGTGTGTGTCACCTGATTACATTGCTCATACTCCATATGGATGTGGTCTTGATGTGAGCATGTCTGTTTGCCTGTATTGGTGTTTTTACCTATCAGCACATGTCTGGATGTGTCCACATTAATGCAGTCAACCTTGATGCTGTGTATATGTCACATATAAAGACTTACACAGCCTTAACGGACATGACCTGTGACCCTGCAGACTTGCTCATGGAAGGTTTTACATGTATGTGTTTTGCCATATACATCTACATGGCACTGTACAGCAGTTGAGCATACTGCCATGTATCACCTGTGTTGCACATGTGATATACATGGGACACTGGCTAGCCAGATGGTATGTGCAGGGATGGATATCAACTATAGCATGTACAGTCAAAGTCAACTAGCAGGCTATATGCCCTGGGCCATGTATGAATCTAGGATGAAAGTTTACCTAGCTGTAGCCGACAGGTGGGTTTCTGGGGCCAGGTGAAGCAGTGCTACATAACTGATCCACAGGGTTAATGGTACATTTACCATGCGGTCATCAAACCATGTCTAAGAGGGGGGAAATGTGCAGCTTTACTGGACAGGAATGCATAGTATGGCAAGAGTATGTAAAGTGTATGGGACAAGGATCTGTCCAGCATGTGGTGATCCTAGTACTAGGAAGGTGGATGTCCATGAAGTATGTGTTTGAGATCAGGATGTGTACGTGTAGCATGACCAACATCACTCGGTTGGACATGGCTTTATTCAGGTTAGTCATATGCTACATAATGGAGATGGGGATTGGGAAGGCTGATGTAGGCCATCTGAACATGGCCAATACCCCTTAAAGGAAATATGTGATCTGATATGAGTCACTTCAGTGATGAGTATGGCTGGATAATGATTTCTATACTCATGGATGGCACCCTGTCATGACTAGGGTTGCCACATACGACTACCTGACAGGTGTGGTGATGTAACTATCACAGGAAAGACAACTGCCCAGCTGCATCCCTTACACACAGTGTCCATTATGTTGACTAGGTCACAGTTTATGGGTACAGGGTTATTAACATAGGTGTGACATTGCAATATGTAGCTGTCAGATTGTGCCAATATGTCACACACCTCACTCACAAAGCCCCCTTCTGTATGTTGTCCACAACACTCTGAGTCAGCTATTGCTCCGAGGTCATAGTCATTCGCATACTTCAATAGACAGATGTCTTCTGTTAGTTTGTGTGGTACAGACTACAATGAGGGGGAGTACAATGAATTAACCCTGTCTTACTATAGCTGGCACTGGTGTGATGTGCATGCATTATTCAGAAACCGTCTGTAGTGTTGGTTCTGCCAGCAGTCCCATTGCAAAACACTCCTGTGACATAGGAATGTACATCTAGTATACTGAGTGTAGGTGGAACACAGTATGGGTGATGATGTCCTATGACCTAGCAAGGTTATGATATGCAGTATGAAATCAACCTTACTGTCATCTACATCTGTACTGCTGACATCAAGTAAGTTGATTAAGGTTCATGGCCTTTCAGACCAGACTCAGCAGAGTAGTAGTGCAGTACTTCCCATTATCAGTGGTGTCTCCCCCTTTGTGGGTTGTGATACCTGTTGGTGTGCACCATTCAGTGTGTACACAGCCTGGCATGAAGCTATGCTTTACATGATGTGTATGTGGAGAGCAAATTGTTTTGCCATATGTGTATGATACAACCTGGGATGCGGACAGGTCCCATGCAGCCTGAGTGCAGCTTGTACCTGCATAGTTGTGGTTACAGGGGCTCTGTAGTGTCCATGGATATATGATTGTGTACCTGTTGGGGGGGTAGTGTGTTTATGTTATTCAAGACCCTATCTGGATTGCTTATTTATGCACAGCACTTGTTCAGAACTTGTAAGCACTATGTAAGCTACTAATTACTATAGCACTCAATCTTCTTCATTACCTAGAGGTAAACAGTTTTTGTACGTACTTTTCTCACTTGCTTAGAGTAAAACAGCTCTTGTACTCACTTTCCTCACTTATCTAGGGGAAAATAGTTTTATATTCAGGCATGTCCAAGGGTCAGCTCCCAGTGTTCTCGCCTATCTATCTGATGAATCTGGACATCTTGAGGCAATGTAGAAATTGCCTCATGTACACAGTCAACCCTCTCCACCTACCACCCAACACTACAACCTGTGAGAGATGCACTTATCTAGCCAAACTGGAGGTGAAGCTCTCTGCAACCAAGAATGAACTTGACAGTCATGTGGAGAAGGTAAACATTTGCACCACACCACACTCATCACATAGTCTCACTAAATCTACACCACCATAATCCACACACAGTAACACAAAAACATTTGCGGAGGCTCTCAATAATAATTTGTCTAAGCAACAGAGACCTCCAAAGTGGAAACACAAGCAGCCTCCGTCCCCCAACACAACCCCAATGGCACATAGCCCACAGACTCAGTGTGCCACTCAACCACAGCCAATAAGGCAAATCAATGTACCCAACACACTAGTCATAGGTGACTCTATAGTCAGGCACACTGATGTCCCACTCACCAGGCTAAACAAGGAGAAGGTTACTGTCAGCTGCCTGTCTGGTACCAGGATCCACCACATAACCCACTCACTCAGGTCACTCCACAACAAGTACAAATATGACTCTGTCATTGTCCATGTTGGTGTGAATGACCTGAGACGTACCTCCCTGGACTACATGAAAAGAGACATGGAAGAGCTCTCCAATCTTGTAGCCCAGGCAGGTATGACCCTAGCCCTGAGTAGCATTCTGCCATCACACCAGAGTACGAGGACAAATGATTGACTTGAACAATTGGCTAAGCTTCTGGTGTCATTCTAAGGGGATCCAGCATCTGTCTGCTTGGGATGACATGGTCGACAGACCACAATGCTTTGCCACAGATGGCCTGCACCTGTTGCCCCTGGGATTCTGGATACTGGCTAAGGCTTTTGCTGCCCTATAGTGCCTTCTTTAGGCAAGGTTCAAATAACATATTTACCTCCATAACAGGAACAGGCAAGCACAAACTGAGGTAATGCTACTCAATGCTGGAAGTCTAAATCTTAAAATGCACTCACTCAAGGCACTCTTTGTAATGGAGTACATTGATATCTGTGCAGTGACTGAGACCTGGTTCAAGGCTCCAGAGAGCACCCCTGCACTACCAGACTATAACTCATACCACACTTTTTGGCCATGTAACCTGGACCAAAACACCCAAGGCGGAGGTGTGTCCATATTCATTAAGGATATCCACCCCTCCAGGCTAGTTGCTTAGCACAATGCATCCAAGGTTATCCAAGTGCAACAACCTCTGGGCTAAACTGCAATCCAAATCATAGCTTGCTACAGATCCCCCACCATGCCCCCAGATTCCCACTCCTCTTTTCTTGATGTATTGGAAATTATTAGGGTTCAACCAAACACCTTACTAATGGGCAACTTTGCCTACCCCACCATTAACTAGGAAAACTACTCATGTACCAACTCATTAGCTCAATGCTTTCTGGAATTCATAAACTCCAATGCCCTGGATCAACTTATCCACACCCCCACCAGGGGCAACAATATCCTAGACCTAGGCATTACCAACATGAGTGACCGGTGTTCCACACCTGAAGTCAACTTCTCGTTGGTCTGATCCAACCATAAGCTAAACACTCTTGATATCCACATCCTGCCCCCACCCTCCATTAAGGAAACCACAGTATAATATTTCTACAAAGCCAACTTCATGCTTCTTAAGACAGAAGTAGTGAACTTCATGACACCTATACAGATGGACAATACAGTTACAACTGCTGAATCCTACACAAATGCACTCTATAAGCAGTTACATGAGTGCATGGATTGTGCTATCCCAAATAGAACCAAGACGCTATCCTCCAAAATAAGGAAACCAATCTGGTGGTCCCCTGCCATAAACAAACTGTACAACATAAGGAAGAAACTGTTGCAAAAGGGAGTACAATCCCATGAGTGGAGGAGCTCCCTGGTCAGCCTCAGTAAGAAGCTTAGATCCCTTATAAGATCCTCCAAAGCTAGCTACGAAAAAAAAATGCCACTAATTCCAAGGACAAGGACAACCACAAAGCATTCTATAGCTATGTCAAATATCTCAATGCCAACACCCAGATCTGCTCTGAGTTACAGCACAAAGGCAGGAACATTACAGAACCAACTGATATTGCCAACATCCTGGCAGATAGGTTCTGTGCTACCTTTCCCCACTCTCACCCCCTAAAGGGCCCATATTTATACAGGAAGACTGCAGAGTCCCTGTAATCACAACTATGCAGGTAAAAGCTGCACTCTCTAAAGCCAATATCACAGCATCCATGAGACCAGACAACATCCCAGGCTGTGTTTTACACAAACTTCAGAATGAACTGGCTCCCCACTTACGCACCATGTTCAATAAGAGCCTCGCATCAGGCTTTGTGCCCCCTGAATGGCACATAGCAACAATTATCGCACACCACAAAGGTGACGCCACAACGGACCATGGGATCTATTGCCCTATAAGCCTAACTAGCCTGGTATGCAAGGCTATGGAGCACATCATCATGGATCTCATTCACAGAGACATTTGGTACCTCCAAACCTTTGACCCCTCCCAGTTTGGCTTTGTTAAGGGCAGACCATGCCTCCTAAACCTGGTGGACTTCTTTGAGACAGTTACCAAGGCATTAGATGAGAGTAAGAAGGTCCACACAGCCTACCTTGATCTCTCAAAGGCTTTCAACACCATTCCCCATTCTGGTATTATTGACATACCCATCCACCTGAACATTAACCCCTACTTCATGAGATGGTCTGCAAAGTGGCTCAGAGACAGAACCCACACAGTGGGAGTTGCATACCCTTGGTCTGACTGTAAACCAGTTACAAGTGGCATCCCCCAGGGCTCAGTCCTAGGACCCCTCATGTTCAGTATATACTTCTCTGAGGTACAGGCAAGCAGAAGAGGACTTTGGCTGAAAATGTTTGCAGATGACTGCAAACTAGGGGCCATAATTGTTTCCCCAGCTGATACAGACAGCCTCCAGAAGGGTTGCACTGAGACGGATATCTGGTGTCAATAGCGTGCCCTCAAGCTGAATGCCAAAAAGTGCATAGTCGTCCCCTTTGGATAAAACTAATTACCCACGGACTACCACATAGGTGCTAGTCCCCTACATACAGAAAAGGTAATAAGGGATCTGGGAACTCAAGTAAATAGCAATCTCTCCTTGGATAACCATAATGCCAAGGTGGTTAGAATATCCTTCTACATGGCCCCCCTAATCTCAAATGGGTTCGCATCCAGAACAAAGGAGGTCATTGTGACTCTCTACTCATGACTTATTAGACCCATTAAAGGATACACCACCCCATTTGGGATGCACCTTACAAGACAACTGCAACAGCTTGAAAGACCACAACAGTACCACACAAAGAGGATTACTGACCTCAAACAGATAACCTATGCAGCCCAACTTAGGTAGGTACTAGGCTATCGGCCCTATGGCCCATACAAGCCTAGCCAAAAAATGTACCCTGGCTTTTGCCACCCAAGAAAATTATTTTCCTGTGCCCCTGTTGAGCAGAGCCACAGAAGTGATCCCCGGGGTGAATTTCCCATTTCCCATCCAATCATCAAGATTTTTCTTGAAGAGTGCTAATGAGGAGCTCTGTTTGACATAGATAAGTAGTCTGTTCCAGAGTATGGCAAGTCTCTGGGACAGGAATCTATCCCTCCAGCATGTTCTGTTTATTGTGGTGACAAGGTTAAGGTCCCTAGAGTGGTAGCTCAGAGGGATTGGGATTTCTTTAAGTGGAGCATGTCCAACAGCTCTGGGTTTGACATAACTTTGTATGTTAGGCAGAGATCGCCCCTGAGTATGCGATATGCGATGGAGTAAAGCTGTAGTTTTTTGAGACGGTCTGCATAGGGCATCTGTTTGAGGCCAGTAATCCTCTTTGTAAGGTATTTCTGTGGTCTTTCCAGTTGTTGTAGATGTCTTGTGAGGTACATACCAAAAGGGGCATTGTACTCTATAATGGGTCTAATGAGTGATGAGTAGAGGGGAACAATGACCTCTTTTTTTCTGGATGAGTATCCTTTTATGATGAGATGAGCCATGTAGAAGGATTTTCTGACCACTGTGGCGATGTGATTATCAAAGGAGAGACTGCTGTCCACCTGTGCCCAAGGTCTCTTATCACATTTTCAGCATTAAGTAGACTACCAGCTATGTGGTAGTTCATGGGTACAGAGTTTTTACCAAAGGGGATGACAATACACTTTTTGGTATTGAGCTTCAGGCCATGGCTTTGACACCAGGTATCTATCTCAGTGAGGCCGTTTTGTAGTTTGTCCACATCGTTAGGAGTTTTGATTATGGCTCCTAGTTTGCAGTCAGCTGCAAACTTTGTTAGCCAAAGACCTTCTGTGTTGGCCTGCACTTCAGAGAAGTAGATACCAAACAGGAGAGGACCCAGGATTGAACCCTGTGGTACTCCACTTGTCACTGGTCTGATGTCGGATTTGGAATCCGCTACTTTCACAGTGTGGGTTCTGTCTGTGAGCCAGTTGGCAACCCATCTTGTCACATAGGGATTTATACCTAGTTTAGTGAGCTTATCTATAATTCCAGAGTGGGGGATGGTGTTGAAAGCCTTGGCGAGATCTAGATAAGCTGTGTGAACCATTTTACCGTCATCTATGGCTTTGGTGACTGCTTCAAAGAAGTCAATCAGGTTTAGGAGACATGATCTGCCTTTTACAAATCCAAACTGAGTAGGGTCCAGAGTTTGGAGATTACTAATGTCTTTGTTTATGAGTTCCACGATGATACGTTCCATGGCCTTGCAGACCAGGCTCGTCAGGCTAATGGGGTGGTAGTTCCCGGGGTCCATCGTGGCGCCCCCTTTGTGGAGTGGGATAACTGTCGCAGTCCACCATTCAGTGGGTACAAAGCCTGAGGTGAGGCTATTATTGAACATGGTACTTAGGTAGGGTGCCAGTTCATTCTGTAGTTTGTGTAGAACGCAGCCTGGGATATTGTCAGGTCCCATGTTTGCTGTGTTCTTGGCTTTGGAGAGTGTGTTTTTTACCTGTGCAGCCGTGATTATAGGAACTTTGCATTCTTCCAGTATAGAGATGGGCCCTCTAGGGGGTGAGAGCAGGGTAAAGTTAGCATTGAACCTATCTGCTAGGATGTTGGCAATATCAGTTGGTTCTGTATATTTAGTGCCATTATGCTGTAACTCAGAGCAGATCTGAATGTTCCCATTTAGATTCTTGACATAGCTATAGAATGCTTTGTGGTTGTCTTTAGAGTCAGTGGCAATTTTGTTTTCGTAACTATCTTTGGAGGATTTTATGAGGGATCTCAGCTTCTTACTGAGGTTGACCAGGGAGTTCCTCCAGTCATGGGATTTTACTCTTTTTTGCAACACTTTCTTTCTTCTGTTGTAGAGTTTGTTTATGGCAGAGGATCACCAGATTGGCTTTCTTTTTTGGAGGATAACATATTGGTTCTATTAGGGATAGCATGATCCATGCACTTGTGTAAGTGCTTATAAAGTGCATTTGTGTATTATTCGGCAGTCATACCTCTATTGTCCGTCTGCATGGGTGTCATGAAGTTTGCCACTTCTGTCTTAAGAAGTGTGAAGTTGGCTTTTGAGAAGTTTTTTACGATGGTTTCCCTAATTGGGGCTGGGGGTGGGATGTGGATGTCTAGGCTGATTAGCTTGTGGTCGGATCTGACCAAAGAGGAATTGACCTCTGGTGTGGAACACCAGTTTCCCATGTTGGTAATGACTAGGTCTAGGATATTGCTGCCCCTGGTGGGGGTGTGAATAAGTTGATCCAAGGCATTGGAATTTATGAATTCTAGAAAATGTTGAGCAAAAGAGTTGGTACATGAGTAGTTTTCCCAGTTAATGGTGGGGTAGTTGAAATCGCCCATTATTAGGGTGTTGGGTTGTACCCTAATACTTTCCAGTGTATCAAGAAATGAGAAGTGTGAATCCTGGGGCATGGTGGGTGGTCTGTAGCAAGCTACAATTTGGATTGCGGTCTTACCCAGAGTTAGTTGCACTTGGATAATCTTGGATGCATTATGCTGTGCAACTAGCCTGGAGGTGTGGATATCCTTAATGAATATGGACACGCCACCACCTTTAGTGCTTCTTTCTGGGTTAGGTGGCCGAAAGGTATGGTATGAATTGAAGCCTGGTAATGCAGGGGTGCTCTCTGGAGCTTTGAACCAGGTCTCTGTCACTGCACAGATGTCAATGTTCTCCATTTTAAGGAGTGCCTCGAGTGAGTGCATTTTGAGGTTTAGACTTCTAGCACTGAGTAGCATTACCCTCAGATTTTGCTTGCTTGTACCTGTTACAGTGGTGAATTTGTCATTTGAACCTTGCCTAAAAAAGGCACTATAGGGGTGGCAAGAGCCTTAGCCAGTATCCAGAATCCTAAGGGCGACAAGTGCAGGCCATCTCTGGCAAAGCATCATGGACTGTCGATCATGTCGTCCCAGGCAGACAAATACTGGATCCTCTTAGAATGACACCAGAAGCTTAGCCAATTGTTGAAGTCAATCATTTTGTCCTTGTACTGTGGTATCATTCTGGGTGATGGCAGGATGCTACTCAGGGTTAGGGTCATACCTGCCTGGGATACAAGTTCGGAGAGCTCCTCCATGTCTCTTTTCATGTAGTCCAAAGAGGTACGTCTCAGGTCATTCACACCAACATGGACAATGACAGTGTCATATTTGTACTTATTGTGGAGTGACCTGAGTGCATGCGTTATGTGGGGGATCCTGGCACCTGACAGGCAGCTGACAGTAACTTTCTCCTTGTTTAGTCTAGTGAGTGAAACATCAGTATGCCTGACTATAGAGTCACCTATGACTAGAGTGTTGGGTACGTTGTTATGTCTTATGGGCTGTGGTTGAGTGGCACAGTGAGTTTGTGGGCTATGTGTCATTTGGGTTGTGTTGAAAACTCTAGCTGTACTCGGTTGCATACCGCATACTCACAGGTGATCTCTGCTTGACATACAAGACCCATCTCCAACCCAGTATTGCTGGATATGCTCCACCTAAACAAAAGCCCCTGAGAGCCACATGCTCTAGTGATATACACCTAACCACAACGATAACTAGGATGTGCTGGAGAAATAGATTCCTGACCCAGAGACTCCCCATGCTTTGGAACATGATTCCAATGTACATCAGGCAGGGCCCCTCACTAGCACTCTTCAAGAGAACACTTGACGAGTGGATGGGAGACAGACATGTACCCCGGGGATCACTGCAGTGGAACTGCTGGACAGAGGCACAGGGAACTAATGGCTCTGCTGTTCAGAGGCACAGGGAACTAACCTAAGGGGGTGGCGGAAGCCAACACACTCTAGCTAGGCTTATAAATACCCTTGAGCAGACAGCCTAGTACCTACCTTTGAACTTATTACATGTCTTATGTGCATGGATAGTTAACAAGCTCTTCCATTTTACTTTGCTATCATGCTGACAAACTGTCGGATGACTACAAGTCATATGTATCCTGTTATTGTGCATTGTAAATGCCAATAGACATAACTAATGTTTGCCTAACATAACAGTAATACTATGTAAAATGTAATACATATCTGCCTACAATACTGTACATTACACAGTTATTGGCACAGTATCCCACAATGCAAATCATAATTGCACAGTAGGCCCACCTTTAACATATTATTCTCAGTAATACACCCATATATATGCCTACTGTTACAATATATCAACATATACTATCCCCTGTTATAGCACGTACTTGTTGGACCAACCCTGTCACTGACAGCGGCTGGAGAGGAATTGTTGGGTTCAAAGCCCTTATATAACATCCCTTGTGGTGTATGCGGTGTTTACCTTGTGACCTACAGCAGTACACACATAAATACTACAAGCGTTACTACGCTCAACAATACATCACTACAAGATAACTGTTTCTACTATATGCATTGCGTACACTTTAATTATTACAGAACTGGTACTACATACACAGACATACTGAGTGTTCTACATACCTTATTAGTAACCCGAGGTGTCGTTGACCATTATTTCAATCCTTTTCAGTTTGTGTTTCAATCTTCTTTGTAACGTTTTGCTGGTATATACAGATGGATTTGAATGTGTGACAAGCCATCCTTTTATAGTTAAATATCAGTAACATGTGCTATCCTGACCACCAATTGGTGTTCCAAAGTAGTTAATTAGATGCACATCAGCTGTGCAGCTACTCCATTAGCCAATACCATGGCAACAGTAGTGTATAATTGAGAACTCCACTTGGGCATTGTCCCTTTGCCGTACTTTCAAGGAAGATGGCCTGGATGTGTTGTTTGTGATGTATTTCAACAGCTATATGGAGACAGACAGAGATATATTAGCTTCATGACTCCCGTGGATTGTGTGTAATGGCTAGAAGATGTTCTACATGTGAGTACAGCTGTTATATTTCAGAACATTGCTACTTATGCAGGGTTTGTTTGTACCCTGATACTCCTGCAGATGTTTCAGTCTGGCAAGGATGTTAGGGCAGCTCAAGGCTGTATGGCTATGCATGAAATGTTAGGTGGTTTACAGTGTGCTCACCAGACATCTTTGGTTTGGTGTACATGTGTATCATATTGTGCTGTTAATCAGTAATTGGTAACACTTCCTGGTGTACACACAACCCTCTGAAATGGGATTAATGCAAACAAACCCTGTAACATCAGCAGCTGTTCCATTGTATAACAGCAACTATTTCACATAGGGCCATGTTAGTGTGTCTATATATATATATATATATATATATATATATATATATAAATGTTGGTGGGTGTACATAGGAGATGCAGGCGTGCAGGAACTGCTTTTATACATAATCGATATGTGTGTGAGGGTTCCTTCCCTATTTGAACACCTATCATTTACTGGACTAATAATATGGTAATTGTAGACTGATTCATTAAGGCACTGTTAATTGGTTCCTGTATAGCATGCAGGTGATGTTAGTCCTTGAATCCTTTCGGCAATACGTTGGAATGTAATAATGTGTTGCTACATGAAAGCTGTCTGTGTATTTCTGTCATAGGTATTTGCAGTCATTGTAGTTGTGTTGGTGACTGACCCTCTTTGGCTAGGGTTGCCACCTTTTCAAATGGCCATAGTGGGACATTTTAGGGACACACATCAGATTTTACAGGCCGACAAAAACCCACTGTCAGTAAAAAGGATAGAACTTTCCTTTTTTGCCTAAATATAAGCTTAGTCTTGTAGCAGTTTAGTTGCTTATCCTGTTTCTTGTAACATGTAGGTATTTTAGATACAGAAATAACTATTCTATGCAACTATTACATTACATATGGGACATAATTATGTCCTACAATCTCAGGACATTTGCCATTTTTAATATTTTTGGTCAGGACACAACCGCCCAAAGAGGGACTGTCCCTCGCAAAGTGGGACAGGTGGTAACCCTATCTTTGGTTCATGTCCATAGCATATATTTGTAATGGTGTATAGGCATATACTCTCCATATCCTTTGTTCATAAATTTGGTCATGGCGGAATGTGTGATTGCTATGGTCCATGTTATACTCATATATGAACACTTCAACTGCTGTATATGGGATACCTATGGAATCCTGAATGCACACAATTCCGACGCCTACAGTACCAGGACCAGACTCCCATACCCCACATTACCGACAGCGACAATCAAACTCGCAAAAGTAACACAAACACGGAACATACACACGCACACACAGAAACACTGCTACCCACCACATCCAAACAAACCACCCTACACTATGTATGAGCAGGTGGGCAAGCCCTTCTACACCCCCATGTGGCCCCCCTACTTTAATATTCTACCTCCGAGATTGCACAAACAGATGCACAAAGCAAACCCACACCCACATATTACAGTCCCCCAGGAACACACACTGCACTCAGTACACAAACTTACACACACTACATCCCTCAGAAACACACTTACACAGTAACCTACCTGAACCGCAACACCAGAAGCACTAACTAAATGTCCCTTAACATTGGGATTTTAAACCTCACGCTTCTGGTGTTTCGGTACTGTGGTCTTTAAGCCTCGTGATTACGTACGTCGGTATGTCAAGCATTCAGTATTTGGTAGGTACCCCATTTATATGTTCCTCCATGGTTGTGTAGATGTTGTTAACCTATTTATATATCAACATATGTATATCCCCATATATCAACATATATCTCTCTCCCTCTCTCTTTCTCTCTATATATGTTGATTTATAGATATATATATATATATATGGTTCCCTTTCAGAAGCCTGAAACACTATAAGCTTGAAAATCAAAATCCTGAAACCAAAAGCCTGAAAATTCAAAATCCCGAAAACCCAAAATCCTGAAACTCAAAATCCTGAAAACACAAAATGGACATACTGACGTCATTGTGGCTTTGCTATTGTTAGCCCTGTGGTGTTAGGTCATGCTTTGGGTTCAGGTGAGTGTGCAGTTGGTTTTATGTTAGGGTTAGGGGCGGTTTAAGTGAGTTAGGGTTAGGGCGCAGGTTAGGCATGTATGCAATAGTGACAAATATTGGGATTAGGGGCGGTTTAAGTGAGTTAGGGTTAGGGCGCGGGTCAGGTGAGTGTGCGATATTGACGGACCTTAGGGTTAGGGTTAGGGTCAGGGTCAGTTGGTAGATATTAGTGTCTTTATAGTGACATATTAGCATTATTTGTGTTTTCAGGATTTTGGGTTTTCGGGATTTTGAATTTTCAGGCTTTTGGTTTCAGGATTTTGATTTTCAAGCTTATAGTGTTTCAGGCTTCTGATAGGGAACCATATATATATATATATATATATATATATATATATATATATATATATATATATATAAATGTTGGTGGGTGTACATAGGAGATGCAGGTGTGCAGGAACTGCTTTTATACATAATCGATATGTGTGTGAGGGTTCCTTCCCTATTTGAACACCTATCGTTTACTGGACTAATACTATGGTAATTGCAGACTGATTCATTAAGGCACTGTTAATTCGTTCCTGTATAGCATGCAGGTGATGTTAGTCCTTGAATCCTTTCGGCAATACATTGGAATGTAATAAAGTGTTGCTACATGAAAGTTGTCTGTGTATTTCTGTCATAGGTATTTGCAGCCATTGTAGTTGTGTTGGTGACTGACCCTCTTTGGCTAGGGTTGCCACCTTTTCAAATGGCCATAGTGAGACATTTTCGGGACACACTTCAGATTTTACAGGCCAACAAAAACCCACGGTCAGTACAAAGGATAGAACTTTCCTTTTTTGCCTAAATATAAGCTTAGTCTTGTAGCATTTTAGTTGCTTATCCTGTTTCTTGTAACATGTAGGTATTTTAGATACAGAAATAACTATTCTATGCAACTATTACATCACATATGGGACATAATTATGTCCTAAAATCTCAGGACATTTGCCATTTTTAATATTTTTGGTCAGGACACAACCACCCAAAGAGGGACTGTCCCTCGCAAAGTGGGACAGGTGGTAACCCTATCTTTGGTTCATGTCTATAGCACATATTTGTAATAGTGTAAAGGCATATACTCTCCATATCCTTTGTTCATAAAGTTTGGTCGTGGCAGAATGTGTGATTCAAGTAAAGGAAAAAAAGCCAGCAACTGGTGAACCGTTCAACAAGGTAGTTTAATAAAAAGCTACCAGAAAAGCATAAAAGCTCACAGACATACCGGTTTCGGCCCAAAAATCAATATGGCCTTCTTCAGTGTATTAATGTAGAGCCAGTCATGCAATGCTTTTAAATACACATCAAAAAGTACTGATTGGTTAAACATGAAATACTGAGCTCATTAATATTAATCAATAATATAAATATACATAAAGAATCAGATACACAAATTATGAGTACATGTCAATCAAACATTGCATATCAAAATTGCATATCAAAATTAAATATATTAGATATATGATATATATAGTATATTAGACCAGATATATTTATAAGTATTCATTCAACCCTGGATTAAAGAGTGCACCAAGTTTGGTGATCCATTTCTTTTCTTTCATATCAAGTTTTCTATGCCAGCCACATTTATTGGTTCTGTCACCAATAATTTTATCAATGACTGTAAAATGAAATTTGGCCTTATTATGTACAAGTGTGTGTTTGTATAATGCGTTGGATGATTTTTTACATCTAATGTCACTCAAATGTTCGGACACCCTTAATTTAACTGGTCGAGAAGTTTGCCCAACATAAAATGAGTGACAAGTGCAACATGCCATATAGATGGCCCAATCAGTATTACAATTGGCAAAGAATTGAATATCAAAGACTTTATTACTATTTCTGCTTGTAAATTCTTTGGTTTTTATCATGTGTTTGCAATTGACACAATGACCACAAGGAAAAGAACCAATGAGTTTATCCCCCAAAATGGTTGTTTGATAAACCTGTGTGAAGGAGGAATCAAAATGATGCTTATAGTGATTAAAGTATCCTGCCAGGTTCTTTCCTTTGCGAAAAGAGAATGAACATTTGTTAGGAATGATTCCCTTAATTCTAGCATCTGCTTCTAGTATATTCCAATTGTCCCTGATAATTTGAGTAAAATTATTAGTATTTCTTCCATATGTGGTTGTAAAACGCACTGTGTTGGTCTTGACTGGTTTCTTTTTGTATTTCAGAAGCTCTGATCTGTGTAAGCCTGAAGCATGGCTATGTGCCATTGTAACATACCCTGATTTATAACCCCTGTCCTGAAATCTATTACACAAATCCTGAGCATGGTGATCAAAACTAGTGTTGTCAGAACAATTGCGTCTGATTCTAATGAATTGTGACTTTGGAATATTTCTGGCGATATGTTTTGGATGAAAGCTGGAGGCATGGAGTATAGTGTTATATTGGGGAAATTTTCTAAATACTTCAGTTTTTAAAGTATTATCCATGTTTCTGGTTATCAAAACATCCAAAAAGGTTATAGATTCTTGATCATGGGTGATAGTAAATTGTATTCCCCATTTATTATCATTCAAATAATCCATAAATTCTTGAAGAGATGAAACATCTGATCTCCAAACCATCCAGCAATCATCCAAATATCTTCGCCAGATATCAATGTCAGGTAGAAACCAATTGTGAGTGTCATCATATATCATGATTTCTTCTATGTATGCCATGAATAGATCAGCATAAATGGGGGCAAAAGAGGCCCCCATTGCTGTTCCTCTGATCTGCAGAAAACATTCATGATTGTAGAAAAAGACATTTTTTGTCAACACATGCTCAGTCAAATTCAATAGTAAAGTATTGAATCCTGGTTGGTACATATTTGATCGATAAAGCCAGAATTCAATAGCATCTAGTCCGGCCCAATGTGGAATATTGGTGTATAAGGAGCATACATCTAAAGTACAGAGTATCCAGTCTGAATCTAACTGCATATCATTAACAATGCCCAAGAATTGCATGGTGTCCTGTATTCTTGATCTCACAAATCTTAATAAAGGCTTCAAATGCATAGTTAGAAAATCAGACAATGGCTCAGTTAATGAACCCATACCTGATACAATGGGCCTCCCTGGTGGATGCAAAGATCTTTGTGTATTTTTGGTAGAAAATAGATATATGGTCTAATGGGGTCAGAGATTGTTAAATGGTTTAATGTTTTCATCGATATGATGTCATTGTCATAAGCAAAATGTAAGAAATCATCTATTTCTTTTTTAAAGACAGGAGTGGGGTCCAGTGGCATTTTTGTGTAATATCGGACATCATCCAATTGTTTATGTGCTTCCATATCATAATGGATCCAATCTAACACCACCACTGCCCCTCCCTTGTCTGCATTGATAATGACCAGATCCTTGTTACGTACTAGTTCTTCCAAACAAGACCTTTCAGCATCAGTCATGTTATTAGCCATTGGTAGACAGTGATTATACTGAAAATGTAATTCATGAAGTACACTGTGCAAGAATAAATTGACAGTTGGATGCATGGGGGGTGTGAACAATGAGGTATGATATTTGAATGACTCTGTTTGTGATTGTTCAGCATCTTTTGTATCCTGAAAAAATAATTTTAGATTGATGAGTCTACAAAATGAAAACAAGTCTTGTGTAAAATTGTCCTCAGACACAAAAAAACCGGGAATGAAAGATAATCCTTTATTTAACAATGAAATTTGGTCATCTGTAAGTACAGTGTTTGAAATATTGTATACATTATTTACTTGTTGGTCAGTATTTCCATCAGGTTTTGTAGACTTGTAATTTTTCTTGTGCTTCCTCCCTCCCCTCCTCCCTCCATGTGCCCTAAAGGGGGTATATAGTTTTTCCTTTTGGGAGTGGGGGAATCTATAGTGGACTGTGTCTCCGTATCTGTACCTGATGAGTTGTCATAGTCGGTTGATTCATTATTACTGCCACGTCCTTTAAGTATAGAACGCGGACGTTTCCTTTTGGAGTTAGGTGTATATTTACTTTTATTATGTCCCTCCTGAAATCTAACATGTCTTACATTTTTAAAAGGTTGGCCCTTCTCATAATCAGAAAGATCACGTGAGAATTTTTTGACCTTTCTTTCCTTCAGAATGTTATCAAAATTTAATAATTCAATACTGAGTTTCGATAGTAAGTCTGGGAAGAAAGATTCATTTTGATAGCTGTTACATTCCTCAATAGATTTTAACACTTGACTAGTTTCTTTGTCAATAGTCCTAGTATAATAATCTGATAGTGAGCTTACAAACTTCATTGAGCATTCCTGCTGAATGGAAGACCATTCACTAATAAGATTCTCATCTGGGTCTGCCACCAGCGGTTGAATTTTAACCATGAGACCCCTAGGGCAAATGCCCTTAGTCAAATAGGCTTTTAGTAGTTTGTGGTGCCAAACACAAGATCTTAGACTTTTCATATTTTTGTTAAGATCAGCAAAATGTTTTTCACATTTTTGTTTCGGATTCAAAGAATTAGTATTCTCAGAGCCCACAGAATTATTGCCAATACCAAATGGTGCAAGGTCATCCTTGTCTGCTGATAAATCTAAAAATATTTTGTTTAGATCCATAATAAATTCTCTGATTCACAAAATGTTGTAAATGTAACCACGTCCTGTATATACTTCTAATAACGATCAGACAATAATGGCAATATATTGATGGTGCCAAATGCACCTCCAAACCACGTCATATACAGAACAATAATGGTATATAAATTGTAACATAAAAAATAGAAATTAGAATTAAGTCAAATATTTGGCACACAAATCCTCAGCTTGAAAATATAAATGAAGTTGTTGGTTTGGTGGTCACAGAGGTAAAAAATTTTTTAGGCCCATATATAGACACTATAATATAATCGAATGTGAATGTGTTGTAGCTATTATATTTCTTAATGTACATAAAAAACAGCATCAACCGAAAATGACAACTACTGAATTTACATGTAAAGATATGTTTTTTATAAATATAAAAGTGTGATATTCAACTCTTATAGTACTAGGGAACCACAATACATAAAGGTTAGAGGCCCTGGTTTCAAAATGGAATATGCAATGTTATGTTCCAAAATAGTCTAACACACCCAATAGTAAATTATATAGAAAGAAATTTGTTAGATAATATGCTCATCAAGAGATGTCAGCTCAAAAGATAACTCTTATATTATAGTTATACCATAGTTTGACAAAGGTTAAACTAAACCTAAAGTCATTCTGTCCTTGATTCTATGCGAGCCAAGTATTTCAAGATTGTGTATGCTCTGAGAAGATCTGCATTAAAAGCATCCACTTTGGATGGAAATACATAGACCATAAACTCAGAAATGTTACTTGTTAATCATTCAAATATAAAGAATATTTGTTTCAAAAATTATTACCAATATTATAAAGGATGTACCAATAGTAAATTATGGTATTAAATTTTTATAAGAATTGCCTAAATTGCCTAATATATACCTCATATGTGCTTCAGGCAATCTAACTTAACTGCTGTTAATTTAGATATAACAATCAGAATCACATGAAACAATAAGTGTATCGATTGCCAATGCTATAATGCACTTATACTTAAGATAATATAATTAGACATCAAAAAAACTTTTTATGTAGCAGGATCCTAATATAATAATTGTAATGTATGAGAAAAATTCAAGGCCCCTTAGTTAACCATGAATGCACAGAAAATATTCAGAAAAAAACTGTTCTGTGTTTACTAGTATGGCCCTGTATAATATATGCTATTTTATCTCAAGAGTGATATAACAAGGGTATAATAATAAACTACAACAAATACTTGTCTTACTTGAGCATGAAATGAATTCCAAGAAAAGAAAAAAAGTTTGTATCAAAAACAAAATTTAGAACAGTACTCTCATATGTCCGTTGTAAAACAGCTTCCTATAATGACCTATTTGTATTAGTGTCACACAGAAAAAAAGAAGAAGTAACATACACAATGAATATCATTAATTCTTCGTGTTCCAAACAATATGTTTGTAAGGGTATATGTTAAAAGTCCAAAGTCCAGTATAAATCGCAGTTCCCTGGAGCCTTACATAGATATTCACTGTTTTTTGATAGATAATATGAGACACAACCTTGTGGTCATTGTGTCAATTGCAAACACATGATAAAAACCAAAGAATTTACAAGCAGAAATAGTAATAAAGTCTTTGATATTCAATTCTTTGCCAATTGTAATACTGATTGGGCCATCTATATGGCATGTTGTACTTGTCACTCATTTTATGTTGGGCAAACTTCTCGACCAGTTAAATTAAGGGTGTCCGAACATTTGAGTGACATTAGATGTAAAAAATCATCCAACGCATTATACAAACACACACTTGTACATAATAAGGCCAAATTTCATTTTACAGTCATTGATAAAATTATTGGTGACAGAACCAATAAATGTGGCTGGCATAGAAAACTTGATATGAAAGAAAAGAAATGGATCACCAAACTTGGTGCACTCTTTAATCCAGGGTTGAATGAATACTTATAAATATATCTGGTCTAATATACTATATATATCATATATCTAATATATTTAATTTTGATATGCAATTTTGATATGCAATGTTTGATTGACATGTACTCATAATTTGTGTATCTGATTCTTTATGTATATTTATATTATTGATTAATATTAATGAGCTCAGTATTTCATGTTTAACCAATCAGTACTTTTTGATGTGTATTTAAAAGCATTGCATGACTGGCTCTACATTAATACACTGAAGAAGGCCATATTGATTTTTGGGCCGAAACCGGTATGTCTGTGAGCTTTTATGCTTTTCTGGTAGCTTTTTATTAAACTACCTTGTTGAACGGTTCACCAGTTGCTGGCTTTTTTTCCTTTACTTGAATTTTCCTTTTGCCGTGCAACACCTTACGTGCAGGGGACATTATCGCAGAATGTGTGATTGCTATGGTCCATGGTATACTCATATATGAACACTTCAACTGCTGTATACGGGATACCTACGGAATCCTGAATGCACACAATTCCAATGCCCACAGTACCGGGCTCAGACTCCCATACCCCATATTACCGACAGCGACAGTCAAACTCGCGAAAGCAACACAAACAAGGAACACACACATGCACACACAGACACACTGCTACCCACCACATCCAAACAAACCACCCTACACTATGTATGAGCAGGTGGGCAAACCCCCCTACACCCCCATGTGGGTGGCTGCACCCCCCCCTACTTTAATATTCTACCTCTGAGATCACACAAACAGATGCACAAAGCAAACTCACACCCACACATTACAGTCCCCCAGGAACACACACCACACTCAGAACACACACTTACACACACTACAGCCCTCAGAAACACACTTGCACACAGTAACCTACCTCAACCGCAACGCCAGATGCACTAACTAAATGTCCCTTAATATCGGGATTTTAAACCTCGCACTTCTGGTGTTTCGGTACTGTGGTCTTTCGGTCTTTAAGCTTTGTGATTACGTGCGTTAGTATGTCAAGCATTCAGTATTTGGTAGGTATCCCATTTATATGTTCCTCCATGGTTGTGTAGATGTTGCTAACCTATCTATATATCAACATATATATGTATATCCCCATATATCGACATATATCTCTCTCTCTCCCTCTCTCTTTCTCTCTATATATGTTGATTTATATATATATATATATATATATATATAGAGCATACACCTTTCATTGGGTACATGGCGGTTTGTCCTATTTCCACACATTCCTCCTTTTTGTGTTTTAACCTGTCAGAATACTCAATGGCTGTTGGTACATCTCAGGTAACTTAGTGGTAGGTTGTTGTGAAGATTGAGTATATGCTTGCATGTTCTAATCCTGGCAGTGGTCATTTTACCTCTCAGAGCAGGCACTGGTAGTGCAAGGGTGATTAATGCACATTTCAGCGGTTGTGTGTTCCAAATGTTTATTATTCTGTGGAATACTACCTATATATGCAAGCTGTTGTTAAGGTATACTGTGTAACATGTAAATCATCTCTGACTTTACTGGGATTTGAACCCGAACTGCACAGATATTATACAAATGCTGTAGCCATTACACTATTGACATTAACGTTTTTTCTGCCTATTTCCTATGTCCATGAATCCTATGTGTAAGCTTGGCTATACAACAGGCGGAGCCACCCACACCCAGTGAGCTTCTCGAAATACCGACATAACACATGAATTGAGAGACTATACATTAACATCCTAACTACATTTGGCATAGCCCCTCACTGACACACTTCAGGGGAAACCTTGATGTGTGACTGGCCAACAGTATATACACCCCTGGGATCATGTGTCCCAGAAACATACAGCCAGGGTGTGGGGGAGCCACTCCAGTTTTATAGCTGCAAGACCTGTTGGGGAAATTGAATGCTGTTTGGTTGTCATGTTAACATGCCCTTTTGAGATCACTATGCCCCCCTATCACCCTACAGCACCCCAGTCTTCAACAGCTTCCAGCAACTCTGCCTGGAATCACTTCATTGGCTATGCTTGACAGAGGCTCAGTTTCTACATCAATGTGGCAGGTAAAGCCACCACAATGTAGCTATGCTTCTAATTGTCCTTGGGCAGATAGCCTACCACCTATCTGTGAATCTCTACAGTGCAAGCCATTTCCAACAACATATGTGATTATACAGAGTTTTCTGATCACAATATACGATGTAAAATCACCATGTAGTTAGACAACAGTTAAGTACAGCAATAGCATGCAGACTACTGATACATAATCACTCCAAAAGCCTATCTTGGAAGCTAGTGGACATGTATAGGTTTCAGGCTTTGTATTGCTTACCAGTAGGTTACCCACAGGAAAGATGGGACACAAGCACAGATGGGATACATGCCTACAACAATGCCATACCAACTTGCATGTGTCAGCCTAAGCCTTTGGAATGCTGGGCAAGGCTATTGGCATCCCCATGGTGCCATTTTTAGGCAGGTCTCAGAGGTGAACCTCACCACCATGAACTGTACAATAGCGGAACCAATGAGGGTTAGGCTTCTCATCACCAGGGGTAGTACTCACAACATGCATGCACTCACAGCACCCCTCAATATGGACAACATCTACATCTGTTCTGTAACTGGGACCTGTATGAGGCTCCTGTGAGCACACCCGCACTACCAGACTACAACCCATAACACACATTTCATCCACTGAACATGGACTGGCACAGACATGGAGGGGGTGTATCCATATTCATTGGGGATACCTACACCTCCTAGTTAGTGGGGCAGCATGATACCTCTGTGATCATCCATGTGCAGCTAACATCAGCCCCAACTGCAATGCAAACTGTGAACTGCTACAGATAACCCTCCATGACCCAGGAGCATCACTACAACTATCTGGAGACAGTGGTAAACATGACAGTCCTACCAGACACCCTGTTATTGGTCAGTGTCGGCCACCCTACACTTAACTGGATAACCTACTCAAGTATTCACTTCCAGGTCCAGCACTTCCTGGAATTTGTCACCTCATATGGCCTGTATCAGTTGGTAGATGGACTAACGAGAGGTGAAAACATACTAGAAGAGGTAATCACTGACATGCGCAACAGGTGCACTACAGCAGAGGTAAACCGGTCACTGTTTAGATCGGATCATGAACTATTCACTGATGATTTCCACTCCCAACCATCTACCTCACCCGAGGAACACACAGTGAATACCTTTCCTACAGCTAAATTCACAGTACTAATGACAGAGGTGGGAGGGTTCACAGCCCCCATGCTCAGGGATGACACTGCTCAAGATACAGACAGAATTACGATTGCACTCAATAAGCACCTACAAAGATGTATGGGTCGTGCCATCAATGGTAAACCAGGACTCAAAACTCCTACACAAGGACACCAGTCTGCTGAACCCCTGCATTATACAGGATATACAACAGAAGTAGGACAGTAGTCCAGAACAACAGCAAATCCCAAGACATGCAGATGTCCATGACCAGTATTAGCAAGATACTTATGTTACTCATGTAATCCTCCAAGGCTGACATCCACAGGTAAATAGGCAGGGATTCGGAATATGACCACAAAGGATTATTTGGCTATGTCAAGGATGTAAGCAGTAACACACAGATTTGCACTGTGCTGGTGCAATATTGCACTGAATATACTGACCCTACTGATATCACCAACACACTTGATGATACATTCGGAGCAAGCTTCACCCCCTACTGGGCCCACAACAATCACCAAAACATACAGTATCCCAGACATCTGAGACATACAGGTGGTAATGGCCCTTTCAAATGGCATGACAGAGCGTCAGTGGAGGCAGATGGTATCCCAGACTGCATCCTGCAGACACTACAAGACAAAGTGACCCCTCGCCTAATATAGCAATTCAACATCAGCTTTTACACAGGCTACATGGCCATTCACTGGCACATGGCAACATCTATTCCACTCCACCAAGGTGGTAACACAACTGACCATGGTAACTACCACTACATAAGCCTGAGTAGCCTGATCTGCATGGCTATGGAGTGCATCCTCATGGCACTCATTAACATAGACAATGGTAACCTCCAGAAACTTGACCCAACCCAGGTCAGCTTGACTGAGTGCAGATCATGCCTACTGAACCAGTTTGACATCTTACAGTCACCTAGACTTTAGATGTGGGGTGTGGTAGTTCACACATACTACCTGGACCTCACCAAGGGTTTTGACACCATTCCCCACTCAGGTATTATTTTTACACTCACCAGCGAGTACATACACCCATACATCACAGGTTGGTTTGCCAACAGGCTTACACACACAACCCACATGGTAAGCCTAGCAGCCTCCAGGTCCAACTCTTGATCAGTCACAACTGGTGTCCCACAGGACTCAGTCCTGGGACCCATACTGTTTGCCATATACTTCTCAGAGGTATGGGCTAACACAGGTGGAATACAGCAGGCCATGTTTGGTGATTACTGCAGACTGGGAGCCATAACTGACAGCCCAGCTGTCACAGACAACCTTCAAGGGGCCTCACATAGACCAACACAAGGTGTCAGAGTGATGGCCTTCAGCTAAAGGCCACATACTGCATGGTCATTCCATTTTGGGAAACTACACACATACATAAGAGTGGCAGACACTATAATTCAGATGACGTAATGGGTATGTGGGGACTACATTACTTAGTGATCTCTCCTTTGACAGTCATATCTGCAAAGTTGTTAAAACATCCATCTATGTAGGCCATCTGATTACTTAAGTATTCGCATCTAAACAGACTTAGGTTATTGTGCCCCTTTACTCATCAGTCATCAATCCCATCATCGAGTTTGATAACCCATTTTGGATGTACCTCAGAAAACACATCCAACAGCTGGAAGGGCCATGAACGTACCTCGCAAAGAGGGATAATGCCCACAGACATGTGTCCTGTGCTGCCAGACTGTATAAACTCTTGCATTACTCAGAGATGATATTTGCTGGCCAATAAAGCCGTGTCCAAGTCAGGCTTAATGGATATGCTCCACCTATGGGAATCCATGTCACAGTGAGCCACACAATGTAATGAGCTACACCTTGTCACAACCATAACTGAAAGATGCTGGAGTGACAGATTCCTGTCATAGGTACACCCCATGATTTGGAACTACATCCCTGATTACATTATATGGTGACCCTCACTAACACTCCAGGGAATCCTTGCAGAGTGGGTGGGGAACAGTGGATACATCCCAGGGATCCCACAATTGGCTCTGCTTCACAGAGGGACAGTTAGTTAATCAATGGGGTGGCGACAGCAGACACATTTTGGCTATGCTTATGAATGACCTCGGGCAGTTAGGCATGTACCTACGTATGTACCTATGAACCGATATATACAGTATCGACACATGCTGATAGCTTAATTTACTGTTCAGGTATTGACTTACCTTGTGCCAATGGCAGTTGTGTGTACAATAGTTGAGGGCTGCCTATGTAGGATGCACACAGTAGACCTATACATGACAATTTACAGGTGGTCGTGTGTGTGTGCCATCCATGTTTGCTGTGTGTGCAGGTGGAGAAGGGTGTCAGACCATAGGTGCCTATACTGTCAGTGTGTGTGCTATACGTTCCCTCTTTGCCAAGGCATGGACATACTGGGCTCCATCTGCCTACTGGGGCTGACACAGGGTGTTCATGGTCTGAGCCCCTCTGTGCCTGTAGGGCCCTTGGCAATGGTGGTGGGCTGTGAGGGCCTTCACCATTTTGTCCCTGCTGCAGCTGTTTCCACAGGATCATATTGTGTAGCATGGCACAAACTATGAAGATGTGGGCGCACATGCATGGAGAGTACTGCAAGCCTCCACCAGATATGTCCAAGAAACAGAACCATGATTTCAGCATCCCAAATACATGCTCTATGATGATTCTGGTTTCTGCGAGTGCCTCATTATGGCATTCTTGCACGGGTATGTGCACATTTCTGATGGGAGTCATCATCCACAGTTCCAGTGCATAGCCAGCATCCCCCACCAGGTGGCCATATGGGATGTCCCCCCTGGCAAATACCTAATGTAGGCCATCTGATTACTTAAGTATTCGCATCTAAACAGACTTAGGTTATTGTGCCCCTTTACTCATCAGTCATCAATCCCATCATCGAGTATGATAACCCATTTTGGATGTACCTCAGAAAACACATCCGACAGCTGGAAGGGCCATGAACGTACCTCGCTGTGAGGCATGCCAGATGTGGGAGTCATGATAGCTTCCAGGGCTGCCAGCACACACATCCATGATAATGCCCTGGGTATTGCACATGACCTGGTAGTTGATGGAGGGGTATCCCTTGTGGTTTATGTAGCACCTACTCTGCTCACCGGGTGGTGTCTTGATGTGTATGTGCATGCAGTCTATTGCACCCAGTACCTCAGTGTAGTCTGTCACACGGTGGAAGAGACGCATATTGCTGGCCAACTCCTCCTGCATTTGGGGGAAGTATATGTGCTCATTGGCATGTGGTAACATGGCAACCAGGAACTGATGGAGTACCCTGAATGCTGATGCCTGTGAAATCCCCATGATATCCCCAGTTGGCCTTTGAAAGGTACCTGTGGCTAGTATACTCAAGCTTACACATACCTTCATGTCCACTGGGATGGGTTTCCCTCTGTTATTTCTGGCTCAGAGGTGTGGCCAGCACAGCTCAACAAGTTGCTGTCCACCCTGTAATGCTCTACTATCTCCAGATCATGTAGCTTCTGGCAGGTTACCCTGGGTCTGAACACTCTTCTCTTCTGGTGCCTGAGATGGTTGTCAGCATCATCCTCCACACCACCGTCAGTCTCCAACACATGCTGGTGAATCAAAGCTATGGCAGCCCCTAACATGTACATATTAAAAGTTCCCTGTCTGTATACACCAATGGTGCAGAGTGTCTGGGAATACACAAGTGTGTGTGAGGTGCTTTCACACTTTATACTATTCTGCAATGTATGCTGCTTGTGTAACTGGGTGTGTATGCGCAATTCCAGCTGCAGGGTATCTTAATTATGGGTTTTACAGCAGGTACTGCTATTGTGGGGCCTTTGGTGTTGACTTCCACTTGGCTGCCATGATTCATCTATTGCCCTTT
>NC_056736.1:134072359-134112359 GCF_019279795.1 Protopterus annectens
ACAATACTGCAGTCCACAACCCTTACAACCTGCAATGTGGTCCTTACTTGACCAATGAATGTGTAATATGGAATCCTATGTTAGGACAGCAAATATGGGTAATATATACCTTCACAAAGAATGGAAGCATATGTGTGCATACACTCCAGATAACATATACTGGAAGCAGCTTTTGAGGTACTGACAGCATGCATTCTTCATGAGTATGGACCTTCCAGCAAGTACAGGTCCCCTATGTCACACCAATAAATGGTCTGCTGTCCAAGACATTTGCCCATCAAATGTGCCCACTTACCTACAACAGAGGCAGCTGTGGCTTGCACACATCTTACATGCCATGGCATGGATCCCATACCCAACAGGTAGCACCCAGGAGTTGGACATGTAGCCATACCTCACCATTGTGTATATCATGGCAAACAGTGCAGTCATGTATGTGGTGAGGATGTATGGGTTGGGATTAATGTAGAAAATAAACAGATGGCCATCCAAGACAGATGACATCACATGGTGTAATTCAGTCATGCAGGCTGCCTAGTAACATGCCACACACTGAGGGAGTTGCAGGAATGTCTAGCAAGTACTAGCTGTGCAGTAATCATGCCAGCAATTGCCTAGACTCTGCATAAGTGTGGCCCATGGGTTAGGGTAATCAGATGGGACAGCTGTACCACAGAAAACATCAGCCAAGGTCCCCAAAAGGCATGTGTTGCAATGTGTACTGGTGTACCAAGACCAGATTGGAAACAGTATCAATTAAGATACATGTGATTCACAACCAACTCCTCAACCCACCTCAGGCCCACCATCCCCATCTGTACCTTGCTGGTGCCAGTGTACACCTGTATGTTTGCCGTTCATTATCAGGGACTAGGCTAGTACACACGGTGTTCAGTGTTTGGGACACTGCAAAATGATATACATGTGTAGGCCATAGTTGTCAAGCATCTGTAAAAAGGCTGAGGGTGGGGAGGGGTTGTCATCATGACACAACAGTGCACTGAAGCAGAGATCCAAAGGACACTATGAATGGCTGTATCTGCACACAGTCAAGGTCAAGAACTGTGGCAGACATAACCATGACTCCACAGCAATACTGATGGTACTGTGTGACCTCCAAGGGATGTGCACATAAGTTGACATTGAAATCATGCAGAGTTGGGGGACATTTGTAGGGCAGACTGACCAAATACTGCCAAATGCAGATGGCCCATGCTAGTATACCCCTGCCAGGAATAGTGACTGCTGTAGTACATATAACAGTAGGTGCAACAAACCATCATGATAAGGGCATGCACACATATGCACCCACAAATTGTATGAATCTCAATCAGCATCTGCACAACTAACACATTTGTTTGACATTGCATTTGATTGCACAGGTCATATGTCACATATTAGGTTTGTGTAATCTTAACATATGCAGGAATGTGGTCCGATGGTATATCAAGGAAGAGGGTGTCATATCAATAAGGGTGTGCACACTCCCCATAGCCACAGTAAGGTTTGAAGGATGTCAGTGTAATTCTATTTAATTGGCCACACATGCACCACTAATGATGAGATTTGTAAATCAGACATCAGGCATTCACAAATGTCATCTGTCCACATATCATCCCAGGTATGTGTTGGACAAACACATAGGGGCTGTGAGGAGCAGCGCAAACATAACTGACACATTGATACACATTCAGCAATGGTGTGTACACCTGTGAGGTATGGTGCACAGTACATGCCAGGGTGCAGAACAGGTGCACAGTAATACTGTGTACATGTGTGCGGTGTGTTAAAGGGGAAGGGGCATCACCTACTGACACAACCCATGCATCACAGGGATGTATAATATTGCTAGCAGGGATTGACTATAGATGTGATGCATGCTTTTGAGTGCCATATGGCAGGCAAGTTGACAGATGGGTAATGGGAGGTCTGTGTGTAATATTTTTGTGCAACCTCCCCTGTAAGTATGTGTGGGTGGGGGTTATTTTGTCTGTAAGTGTATTCTGGTGGAGTGGAGGGGGGGGTTGATGTATGTAGGATGTGTGTGTGTATAGGTGTGTGTGTGTTTGTGTTTGTGTCCATGTATGCACATGTGTGAGTGTGGGGTTGTTCATACCTCTCAACTTCCCTTTGAAATCGTGCAGTACATGGACATGGACAGACACGTGAGACACCAAGAATACTTTTCTGACATGTAATCTCAGGACAGCTGATAGCATAATAATGTCTGTAGCATGAAGCATGCATTGGGAGGGAAACTAGACACCAGGGATACTGTTTTAATTGTAATCAGCAGAAAGGTGAAATAATACCCATGTATGCAGCACCACAGATGCATTGGAAAATTACTAGACAACACCAGAGAATGTTTCCAAATATTACTGTAGTCCACAAACAAAGTTAATAGAGCAACAGAGCTTGAATCTACTGAACAATAAAAATAAAATCCACGGCTTGCCAGAGAGCACACAGCTTTATTCACATAATAGACTAAGCACTTTCATCCATAATCCTGTTGGGCTTCATCAGAGTCAATCACAATAAAACATTTAATTCTTGTATACAAAGCTTGTTAATTGGTTAATTAATTAATTATTTAATAGACATTACCATTCAGTTAGTACTACATAAAATATTACAACTCTAAAACGTTTGAACAGTTGAAAACTGACCTAAAAACCATACATAACTTAAACAAAATGTTTAAACACCACCAATAAAAGAAAAAATGACCCAGAAAACACTGTGCATCTTAAAACCTATATTAAAACATTCCACTATATTTAAATATAATCATCTGATGCTAACATCATAAAAAATAAATATCTTAAATGTTAAAATATTGTGCAGTACTGTATTTATGTAAAATGTGTATCTATACACCTGTTACCATATGCAGCCATTTGCAAGTCAAATAAAGTGCAATTTATATTTTAAATAACTGGAAATGGAGATTTTATCAGTAATGCCTGGAACTCTAGTTGCATCAAGAGGTAACTGCCAAAGGTATTCTTTAATTTCTAGCATTGTCTTGGTGTCCCCACCACCTTCATTCTTCAGAATCTTATCAATTACAAAGAATAAAAACCTTTTAATATTTTTGCATTCCCTATTGTGCAAATATAGTGCACTTGTCAATTTATTTTTAATGTCCCTACTATGTTCCAAAATTCTTGACCTCAGTTTACGTGTGGTCTTTCCCACATAAAATGAAGAACATGCTAAATATGTCACAATGTACAAAACCATGTTAGTGTTACAACTACAATATCCTGGACATTTCAAGGATTTCTTGTAACTACTGAGGTATACATATGGTCCATCATAAATAAATTTACAGGCCTTACAAAAAACACATTTTTTCCTACAAGATGTCTTGTATTCAACAACAGAAGCTCCTTTTTCTAAAAGTTCCTTTAAATTGGCCCCTTTACTAGTAACAGATGTTGGAGTATATGTCAATGTTCCTTTCATTTCATCAGAAAACACACTGTCCCATGCTGTTTGTATAATCTGGCTTACTTTAGGTGCTGTGTGATTGTACTCAAGCACCATCATAGCACCCTTGTCTGCCCTTTTGTGTTCATAAAGTGTATTTTTATTTATCAGACCAGCTTCTCTAGTTTTGTCCAAAAAATTGGACAAAATGTAGTGGCACTTTTCTTAAACACTTCCTTACTTATTTTTGTCAGGAGGTCAATGGGGTACCCTCTATTTTGGGGCATATCTTGTAATTTTGACAATTCACTTTTGAAAAATTCATCTTGAATAACCAGTCTTGATAGGTGGACCATCTGTCCTTTTATTACATTTTTCTTTTGAAAAAAAGGATGACAGGTCTCAAAATTAAGAAAAAAAATTACTATAAGTTTTCTTTCGATAAATGTTTAGAGTGCATCTGGCCACCTTCCTTATACAAACAAATGTCTAAAAATTCAATTCTGTCTTCATCAAAATGGCTAGTAAACTTAAGAAAATGTGTTGTGTTATTTAAAAAATCTATACATTTCTCCAGAACATGCTTAGTGCCATCCCATAATACCAATACATCATCCATATAACGTAAATATTTTATAATGTTGGACATGTATTTAGAAGTGAAAATGTGCTGCCTCTCCCACTCTGCTGATACTAGGTTAGCATAGATGGGTGGACATTTTGCATCCACTGCAACACCATTGATCTGCTTAAAGTATTCCCCTTCAAACAGTAGGAAGTTGTTAAATAAAACCATTTCCATGTGTTCTGTAAGTAAACCCCACTTAACATGGTGTAGTTCACCACTGTTGGCCAAGATATTGACAAAAAATTTGAATCCTATTTTGTGGGGAATAACTGTGAATAAACTCATGACATCTACGGACACAAACAAAAATTATTTTTTAATATTTAAATTCCTCATGATGTCTAAGCAATGCCAAGAATCCTTTAAAATATAAGGAAGCATCTCCAACACTTTCTTACATGTAATGTCTATGTATGAAGCAAGGGGTTCAGTTTTTGAACCCCTAGCAACCACAATTGGTCTAAATGGTGGACAATTCCTATTTTTGTGAATTTTGGGGAATCCAAAAATAGATGGTATAAAACTAAAACAAAAAGTAAAAAGGTCACACAGATAACCAACTGGTTAAAAAAACACAAAAAGAAAAATCTAGCAAAGTTAGACTTCTAACTGTGTGATACCTTAAACCTCTTGCATCAGAGGCCTCATGGGATATATGCAAATTACCCCTTAAGAATATCATTTTTTTTCAGCTAAATGGCAATTCTGAACATCTATAACTTTTTCTTTTACTTTCATTTTTAAGTTTATTCATGGACAATTTAAGGCCATAAAATTCAACCCCCTCTAGCTACAGGCATACACGTTTCTGCCTTCTTATGACATCATCAGCACAGCATAAGAGGAATGCTTGACTATTGGAAATACAGGGTTGTCATACCCAGCTGATATCCATAAACATTAGGGTATCTACAAAATATCCCAACTAACAAACTAAAACAAAGAGTAAAAAGGTCACATAGATAACCAACTGGTTAAAAAACACAAAAAGAAAAACCTAGCAAAACTAGACTTCTAACTGTGTGATACTTTAAACCTCTTGCATTAGAGGCCTCGTGGGATATATGCAAATCACCCTTTAAGAATATCAAGTGTTTCAGCTTAATGGTGATTCTGAATGTCTATCCCCCGGATTTACTAATCTTCCGTGTAAGACAAGATTAGTCTTGCATGGAAGCGCCAGGGTAAGAGTATGATGGCAGTGCGCCATGCATATTAATGAGGGCACACTGCCTCAACTCCAAAGCTTATACAGATCGTGGACAAGTTTAGGGGGCGTGTCGGACTCCGAAGCAGTCCAAATATCCACACCCCTGCAATGAAGAAATGCCACAACTTCACATTTAAATGAGTGAGTCCGCTCACATGTGTACAATGTAACACTACACTCCCCCAAATGTTCAACAACTAACAGAATAAAAAATAAAAATATTTTTTTTTTCTTCCGATATAGCTGCCCGTAGTTGCATGGGTTTGCCCATCCTTAGTTACAGTTACAGCAGCTTAGACATCAGAAGAGGATAATGAGAAAAATATATACAAATTAAGCAGCATCACTATAGCGCCGTGGTTAGAGCTTTCACACAAATAAGAGGCATTCCTGGTTCGAGTCCCACTAATGCATATTCCATTTTCTGTGTGAAATCTGTATACAAAAACATTTCCTGACATTTTTTTATGTATACATTTTGTAAAAAGCATTGAAATGTTAAATTTAGTAGTGCATGAATTATATATATGAAGGTAACTCAAGATTTCTCTGCTTAACAGGATCCAGTGAAGGCAGTCCCACACACAGTCCGTAGTAATTGTAAAGCACAAAACTGTTCAGTCAGCCACCATGTATAGTAAAAAACAATTTATTAGAACCAGTTTACAAAATAAAATTCAGTTGATTAAGCGCTTTCATTTCCACTCTGGAAACTTCATCAGAATAGTGAAACCACATGTGCGGACCTATTTATATTTAATTTAAAATTCCAATTAATTCCAATTCATTTGTTCATTAAATTAGTTAAAGGCATAGTACAGAATCTAAAAAATGTACATATGCTTGATGACAAAGAAAATATATAAAAATATAAAAAATATGTGCTTAATGACACATATATATACAATGTAATACCAAGAACACATATTTCATCTTGTAGTTCAAAAACTATTACTAAAAAGTTATTTTCTAAAAAAATTATTACCATTACCCACCATCCCAATTACCCTTAAGAGCAAACAACATTATACCTGTTACACCAAGCGGATTGTATATTTAGCTTACTGTACATTCTGTTGGGCTTACTATATGTGAAAAGTGGAAGGACATCTCCATCAGAGGATATATGAACACATGTATGATGTCAACAGAAAAAAGGAAACAAACACACTTTATAGACATACTTTGTCATGTACAGAAGCCAGTTTTAAATTTTGGATTTTGGAAATGGTCCCCAGGGACAGTAGAGGGGGTGATTGGGAAAACAAATTGTGTTTTAGAGAATTAATTTGGCAGCTACGCTTGGATTCAAACACACCCCCTGGGATGAATGACCATGTATCACTTTTACCAGCCCTAAGACTAAGAGCTAATAAAGTACAGCAAAACAAAATAAAATAAAATGAACAAAATGATAGGATATTAGAGTATTAATAATAATTTTTTAGGCATGACTTTGTATAATAGAAACATGATGTGCCAGTTTGTTGTGTTGTATTATATATATATATATATATTTATTTATTCATTCATTATTATGTACTTCACATTTTGAATGTATTATTATTTCAAATATATCTATATGTATGATTTTAGGTAGTACATTACAAGACAGGTCTAATTTTATTGTATTAAATTTATAAGTGTTTTTAGAAAATATTTTTTTAGAAAATAACTTTTTAGTAATAGTTTTTGAACTAATTTTGAACAATTCCATTGGCAAAAACTGGAATGCTCTCCCCAACAACCTTAGACTTATACCCACTCTCCACCAATTCAAAATACAACTTCGAACTCTATTAAAATCTCAATGGCTATGTCCATGCTCTAATCCAGACTAATAGCTCAGGCTCCCAACTCAACCCGGCCTACATAGGCCTCCATCCAGCCCTTAACTTAAGGGTCCACTATTAAGCCCTAATTACTCATCTTTACTAACTTATATCACTAATTGAATTTTTCTTTTTACCTACTGTTATATTTTTGTATTTTTAATGTTGCCTGTCTCAATTTCCTAGCTTATGTCACTATATTTTTATATTTTATATTTTTTATGTACCTCTGTGCTTTGGAGCTTTTCTCCCCGGGTCTCCACTGAAAATGGATATGTATCCAGTTGGACTAACCCGGTCAACAAATGTAAAATAAATAAAATAAAATAAATAATAAATAAATAAAACTACAAGATGAAATATGTGTTCTTGGTCTTACATTGTATATTTATGTGTCATTAAGCATATATTTTTCATATTTTTTTATATATTTTCTATGTCATAAAGCAAATATACATTTTTTTAGATTCTGTACTATGCCTTTAACTAATTCAATGAACGAATCAATTGGAATTAATTGGAATTTTAAATGAAATATAAATAGGTCCGCACATGTGGTTTTACTATTCTGATGAAGTTTCCGGAGTGGAAATGAAAACGCTTAATCAACTGAATTTTATTTTGTAAACTGGTTCTAATAAACTGTTTTTCACTATACACGGTCGCTGACTGAACAGTTTTGTGCTTTGCAATTACTACGGACTGTGTGTGGGAATGCCTTAATTGGGATCCTGTTAAGCAGAGAAATCTTGAGTTATCAGTGTATGTTTTTTTGTTCTCCGTTGTTTTGGTGTTATTGGTTTCTTGTTATGGAGTTACAGGATAGCCAAGGGGCCTCACAATCCTTGAGGAATGACAGATCCTTGATCAGTGAGCTTACTAGATTAATACAAGCATTTTCACAACAGGATACTGACTTGCTGGAAATGGAAACTTCCATTCCACGTGCACAGCCGATTGCCGGTAACTACGCTAAGACTAACTCTTATGCAGGAGGAAAATTAAAACTAAATGACAGAATAACATCACAGAGTTCCACTATGAACAATGTTGAAAATTCAGGGACTCATTTAAATGAGTGACTAAATGCATGATAAAACAAGGATTCTATCATGTTTTTGGACAAATACGCTGATATTAACTTTAATGACTGGTTAAACAGAAGCTTCAGTCCTATGGAACTTCAGGACCATTAACAAAAGAAACAGGACACTTCATATACCGAAAAATGTAAGCTTTTGAAAGTATAATTTTAAAATTTAAAAATTTAAATCTTGATAACTGGTTTCTTATTGAATGTAAAAGAATGAAACGTACCTAAAGGTCTTAGGGTTAACAAGTTTCCTAACAATACTATTTTCGGTTCTGTTTTTTACAATGAAATTGTGGACATTTTAAATAATTGTGGTTTAGCTCTTATGAGAGCTATGGTTAATAATAATAACAATTTAATTGAAGAGTTAAAGGACAAGATAGACAGAGTTAATAATGAAATATGTGATGGTTTACTGTTACTGTGCAAGAGTACAAACGTGACTATTTTAGGGTTCTTAATGATGTTGACAACATTATGATTAAAAATCATAAAAGGAAGATGGGCAAATTAGATAGGGATGATAGGGCCTATGAAAAACAACAGGCTTACACTCTGGGTTGTAAAAAAGAGTATTTAAATAACCATTTTAAAAAGAGAGAGTTCACACAAACAGGTCATTATAATGCACGGTCTCATCAATGGAAGCAAGGGAGAAATAATATACAGTTGGAAGGAGAAATTTGTCGATATGAATACACTTACAATGGGGGGAATAGTGAATATGATATCCCTTTAGAGCAGAAGGGGCCCAGGTGGTCCAAAAGGATCCAGAACCTCCCTGCCATCCAACATATGCACATGTTATGCAGAAGCACCACCAGAGACATCAGGGGAACCGACAATATTGAGTACGGATGTAATACTATTACCTCAGACTATTAACAATGAGAATTTTGAGGTGGATATGGAACAGTGCGGGGAATACAGTATCAGTATTAATACACACAACAGTGTTATCAACCAACAAAATGGAGATTTTATTTTATTTACAATTATAATGACATTAATATTGAGGACAGACAGTTTTCTTTGTTCAAAAAAGGCTTCACTTTTGTTCCAGCCAAAAAAGTCGATTTTGCTGGAATTATTCTCGATGTAAAATTATTTACATGGAAGTTAAATTTGGAGGCATTGGCCTCCAGTAAAGAGGTTCAAAACCATTTGCCCGCCAGACCCCACTGTGAGTCGGTGAAGAAAAGTGTATACAACCCCCCCTTATACAATGACATTAGTAACTTTGAGAAAGGTTTAATAAAATAAATAAAACTTAATTACTATCAGAACAAAAAAAGACAATTTCAAACTAATTTAAACTTAGAGGAAAGGGCGACTTTGTATGAAATTACACATCACAATTCAGATATAAGATTTATGAAGCCAGATAAAGGGGATGGGGTTGTTTTAATGAACAACTAGTCTTATATTACCAAAATGATGGATATTTTAGATACAAAGGGATGATACACTATTATATCTAGGAATGAACTCAACATAGCATATAAAAAGATAGATCTTATTATTGAGGACAATTTATTACAAGGTTTAATTGATGACAAGTTATAGAGATTTTTTAAGATTGATAAACCTTTTCTCCCTGCTATATTTGGCATCCCCAAGGTGCACAAATATAGCACAAATCCACCTTTAAGACCTATTGTGACATCAGATGGTTCCAAAACTCAACCATTAGCAATCTATGTGGACACAAAATTGAAGCCCTTTTACAAATTGTACCCACACATTTTGATTGATTCCTGGGATTTGTTAAACAAATTAATCAACTACAATACCAATGCCACTACTCATTTCTTACTGTTGATGTAAAGGATTTGTTTTCTGTCACTCCACACAACACGGGACTTGAATGGTTTGAATATATGTTAACGGAATTCAAATTTCTTAATGAACATGAATTTAGACTTGTACTAGAGAACACTGAGTTGGTTCTTAAAAATAATTTTATTTATTTTCAAGGAGATATCTTTAACAGTTGGATGGTGTGGCTATGGACGCATCATGTGCCCCCATTTATGCCAATATAGTCATGTTATACTAGGAGTTGCACTTTGTTTTGACTTCCCCATTTATGGATAATATTGTTAAATATTTTCATTTTTTGGACGATATATTTATAGTTTGGAAGGATACCCAGGATGATATTCCAAAACTTATAGAATGCACTTTTTAGACATACTTTGTCATGTACAGAAGCCAATTTTAAATTTTGGATTTTGGAAATGGTCCCCAGGGACAGTAGAGGGGGTGATTGGGAAAACAAATTGTATTTTAGAGAATTAATTTGGCAGCTACGCTTGGATTCAAACACACCCCCTGGGATGAATGACCATGTATCACTTTTACCAGTCCTAAGACTCAGATAAATAAATAAAGTAAAGCAAAATAAAATAAAATAAATTGAACAAAATGATAGGATATTAGAGTATTAATAATATTTTTAGGCATGACTTTGAATAATAGAAACATGATGTACCAGCTTTTTGTGTTGAATTATATATATATATATATATTTATTTATTCATTCATTATTACATATTTCACATTTTGAATGTATTATTATTTCAAATATATCTATATGTATGATTTTAGCTAGTACACTACAAGACAGGTCTAGTTTTATTGTATTAAATTTATAATTGATTTTAGAAAATATTTTTTTTAGAAAATAACTTTTTAGTAATAGTTTCTGAACTACAAGATGAAATATGTGTTCTTTGTCTTACATCTTATATTTATGTGTCATTAAGCACATATTTTTCATATTTTTTATATTTTTTTACATATTTTCTATGTCATCAAGCATATATACATTTTTTAGATTCTGTACTATGCCTTTAACTAATTCAATGAACAAATTAATTGGAATTAATTGGAATTTTAAATTAAATATAAATAGGTCCGCACATGTGGTTTCACTATTCTGATGAAGTTTCCAGAGTGGAAGTGAAAGCACTTAATCAACTGAATTTTATTTTGTAAACTGGTTCTAATAAATTGTTTTTTACTATACACGGTTGCTGACTGAACAGTTTTGTGCTTTGCGATTACTACGGACTGTGTGTGGGACTGCCTTCATTAGGATCCTGTTAAGAGGAGAAATCTTGAGTTATCAGTGTTTGTTTTTTTGTTCTCTGTTTATACATTGTTTTGGTATATATATATATATATATATATATATATATATATATATATATATATATATATATATATATATATATATATATAGAGGTGAAATGTTTATGCATTCTGAAGCATGAGTACCTTATTTTAAGCAGTATAAAGCACTGCTAACCACATTTTACCAGTATTGAGCATATTTAAATACATTTGCGTGTAGCTGCGCTATGCTAAGGAGGAGTAACACAGGTTCACCGCACGTTACTGCTGATTACCATTGCGCAACTCCACACTAACCAGCGCAACATTGGGCAACGTCGGGCAAAGTCGGGTAAACACGGTTACACCTGCTTTCCTGTTCCTTAACCAGTCTGGTCTGCCCAGCAGGAAAATAAAAAGCAGTGACAGGGCTCGAACTCAGGATACTATGCACTATAGTCACAGTACTTAACCAATAAGCCATGACAGCATTTCACAAGCATGCACTTTCACCAGAGACATATCTATCAAAGGGATTTTAAACATTGCCAACATTAGCTAAGCAGGCGGTCCCACAGCTGAGCTTTTCCAAAACTGGCCAATCACAAATAAGTGTGGGAAATGAGGCATATTTAATCTCCACAGGTGGGAATACTTGCTATAACTGGTTGTAGCTTCCTTCTGCAGTCAGCATGGCTGGTGTAGGTGAGGGCACTCATTTTAGAGCGCAACACTGGGGCATCCAGGAGTCCAAAATTATGGTTTGGCTCCTCGTCCACAAACATGAGGAAAGACTCCTGCAGGGCCAGTACCAGGGTACCCAATATAAAATGGAGACCTGGAACAGTCTTGCCCGTGATCTCACCAGTACCACTGGTGTTCCTCGGACTGGTGAGCAGGTCAGGCACCATTATTCTGACCTGAAGCGGCGTAAGGGTGATGACCGGTGGATCCAGAAATCCTGTACAATGCCTAATGCTTCAGTACTGAGTAAGTAGCCATTGTATTAAGTAGTTAAGAATTGCCATGCTTGTCTATACTATGGATACGTATGTCTCAATATCACTGCATTTACTTCACAGTTGCAGGTGACAGGGCTATGAATCTGCAAGTCCATGAAGATAGGCTGCAAAGGCTGCATCATGAGGCAGGTTAGTAATTATACTGCATATACTGTTATATAAAATAAAAACAGAGCCTTCAAAAAGTCTTTTAACCCAATAAATAAAAGTGTAATAATCCTTTAATAAATGTATGATTCATGGATTGCGTCTGTGTCATTTTCTTTGATATGTTGTTGCACTGTTGCATTCTACAAATAGTAGTGTTGTATTAAGCACTGTCAACTCACACTTGGGTAGGCCCATATAACGTGGATGAAGGAAGTGCCAGTAGCTTGTATGCATATTTACACCCCTCAACTGTTGATTCATGCCCAGCATGTACAGGTTAATCTGGCACATGAGTAGCTTGGTATTATGTTCCTCAGAAATGTCAGTGTGCTGCCAGAAATGTAGGAAGTTGTCAACATATAACTGATACTTTCACCTGAACACATGTAGATAATTATATGAAAGTAGAGCTGTCAGTGTACCATCTTAGCAGTAGTGTGTGTGAGCAATTCTCAAAATATGTTGTAGTAACATCTACATCTTGGACAGTTTGGATGAAAGATACAGCTCATGTATATAATGATCTAGCAAAATCCAGTTGCACAATATAAGGACATTGAGTAGTGTAAAAATACATGTAAGGGACATATAACTGCAGTTAATAGGAATGTAGTGAAAACTAGAAGGATATGTAAGTTAAGTGAGTTATCTTTTTCCACCCTACTGTATGTGCATAAAAAATGCAATTCCACACCTCAATCGGTATGTCTAATCTCAAAACATTTGTTGGGACATATGTTCTATTGGTTTATAAATATTTGCATTTATTTCTATGCATGTGCCCTGTTAAAATACCACAATATTGGTGGCCTGTTGCCATCAGTTAAACCTGCATGCTGTTGTAATGTCCACTATTGTTCTATATATGCATGTGTTATGCTTACTTTTCAACTGTTGAAAATCTGGTGTTTTGGGTTAATGGGAATACTTCTGCATGCTGTTATAACTAATTGGGAATGCTGTTGACTGTTACTAACCCATATCTTTATTAAACTCTCCAAAACATAGTTTGTATGGGAAGGCTGGTCCCAGCAGACCCACCTGTCCCACCTCAGCTGGCCATGGCACCTGGCACAAGCAGATCCGGTGCCCAGCCTGGGACCTCCTCCTCCATTGGCCCTGTGCCACCTTTGGGTGGAAGCACTGCAGGGGATGGGGCTCAGCCCCCCCCCGTGCAAGCGTGGGCAGAGAGGCACCTATCACCCTTAGTACAGTCCGGGCTGTGGTGCATAGAGAGATTGAACGTTCTGTTGCAGAACCTCTATGCCAGCTTGAAGCCCAAGTGGTGCAACTCACGGGTCAGTCTGCCCCTCATACACAGCCACCAGCACAGCCACCTTGTGGGCCATGAAGGTGCAGTGGTGACTGCCCATGGGTGGGGACCTCAGTCCCACTGCTTCCATCTGGGGCTCATGGGCTTGCGATTTCCAAACATCCATCCCCATCAAAGGTGTTCACCCACCACATGTGTCATATACCACCCCTGTATGTGTCTTGTTTGTCTTGTCTGTTTACCTCTCCAACCTACCTCCCCAAATATAACTACTTCCCCTACCCCACATTCCACTCTCATCTGAAAAAAAGGGCAATGTGCTCCAAAAAAAAAAAATTACTTCCCATACATAGCTGCCCATTTTGCTCACATGTCCACTGGATGCATGAAATGTTATTTAATTGGCATAACAACATACTTTGTTGTCCTCACCCCATTCTCAGGGGTTGAATGGTTCATATCTACCACCAAATGCATTGCATATGCACAGCTGTTGCTGTTGAAGAAATGGGCAGCTATGGACCTTCCCTACACCCGTCCTGCACATTCTGAGCTATTTTTCATACTGTCTTTCCCCTCTTTGTGCCCCTTTTTCACCACTTTCCTATCTCCCCATTTTTCTTTTCTTTCAAAGAAATTAGTGCGGGGGTGAGCGGGAATAAGCACTATTAAGCAGCAGTTAGCGGATTTGCACTTGTTTGCGCTTGGCTAAGCAATGCGAGGCATTGTGCAAACCCACGCAAACCCGCTCACAACTGCTTAAAAGTGCCTTAGTCACTCTCTATGTGAGGGCCCTTGTTCTGCTCAGGAAGAAAATAAAACACCTCTGTAAGTCTCAAATCCCGGACCTTACACACACTACACAACATGAAGTACCAATAAGCCATGGTAGATATACATCAGGTTGGTGCTTAAATAATTATATCATGCATCAGAATGAGTGAATGTAAAGGAAAATTAGGAATACTATACCACACAATTTGTTCTGTGGATGTTGACCAACAGTTTTTGTGGGATTACATTACATGACTGTGATAAGAGAAGCAGCCATTCTAGCAGGAAATACTGTTACTAGAACACCCAAAGCGAAAGAAAACTCTAAGCGTACTATTTGGTCAGTATTGGCAGTTTGCTGCTTGGAGTTCTCTTTTGCTTTGGGTGTTCTAGTTGTTTTTCTTTTTTGTTTTCTCCAGGAAATACTGTTACACCATCACCTTACAACCCCAAAAAGTATCACAGCAGGACAAACACTGGCATATCTGTTTAGGGCAGCAAGAGGCAGAAACACAGAGGCATATTAGCCTTTCTGCTGTTACACACTGTGCAACTAGATTTGGAAGGAGTGTTGGAAACATATTCTTATGTAGGAATAAAACACTGAAATACAAATGGATGTAGCCATGTACTGGTAGCAACCAACTGTAAGAATGCCATTGCTCTATTGGTGAAAAGACCTGTGTGGTGCACAGGCAAAAAATAACAGGCTATTCTTTGGCTATCATGTGGATAGGTTCACAGTTGGGAGTTACGCAGATAGACTACATTCCTTGATAAAGTAACATGTACACAGCAACCCTGTAAGTCCAGCAAGATCAAATGCACACAAAACTACTTACACTCTCTGTACTTCTGACACCCTACCTAAATGTAGAATTTAACTGTGTGTGCAGGGTCTACCAAGGATGTAGGTAAGCATGCTCACTGTACTGAAATGAGTCCAATTTTTCTGAGCAGCTCGTGCTAATGTCAACACTAAAAAAGCACAAAATGTTTAGAACTGTGTACATGAATATTCACAGTATAGCAGTTCACAAACAATTCGTGTGCCAAAGGAATACATCTCTATAACTAGCTTTGTATGGCAGTTAATTGTAACAGTTGAAAAGAAAGTACATCTTTCCATGTATCTTAGTTTAGCATTTTGAGGGGTGAGTACATTTTTACACTGACAAGTGGGTACTGGAAGCAGCAACATTAGATCTGAGTACAAAATATAAATCTCTGGCTACACCCCTGGCTTCTGATATAAGAACTATTCCAACCTTCTGTCTTAAACAATGATGTCCAAACCAAAAAAGAATGATCTCCATCTAGGAAAGCTGAAAGGGCCACGCCTACATGGGTCAGCAATTTATAGTACTGGGTTGCTATGACAGTGATTACTTCAATTACTACACAGCAGGCTGCATGCAATTCGCAAATGGTAAGCACTAATTGGTGCAGAGGCCATCACATGCTCATGTGCAATTCCTACAAAATCAGGCTGCAATCTATGCCAACAAACTCAATCACTCTGTTGCAGAGACTGACAGAGAGATAGAGAGAGGAGAATGAGAGAGAGAGAAAAGGAAAAAGAAATATTACCACATTATAAAAAGGAAAGGTATGTGACACATATGCATTTACTGGCATGTATAGATGTTATTGAAGAATAGTCTACATAATGTGAAACATTCATATGTGGCAGCACTACTTCTTTCTGCACAGATGTTCTGCTTAACTACTGCTATGGACAATACTGTGTGTACCTGTGGGAAGTGGGACATACCTGTGAAATGTACAGCTCAGCATTAAATGTCAAAGATCTGATCCATGCTATCTGTGTTCAGTACAGTAGTGTGGTCAATGGCTGTTGGGGGGATTAGCGCTGACATTATATAAACATGGGTGTGACAGAACAGCACATGCGTGATAGTCATATTAAAGTGTAGCTTAGCATTGGCAACTGCTATAGCAGTCTAGTATGCTTATCTAGCATCTGTTGCCATATATATATACACCTCTAATGTTAGTCTGTGTTCATGTGTGCCACCTGTTTGTGTTGCAGCAAGGCCCAACAGTTCAGCTGTGAGGTCCAGGGACTTACAACAGTGTGGACCATGTGTGTGTATGCCACATACATACAGAGAAATATATATGTGTCATATATATTCACATCTGTATATGTGCATAGAGCAGGGGACATATTGCAACTGTTTGCGAAGAGGGATATATATGTTGGTGAAGGTTAGTATGTGCATATTTGTATGCATGTTTTAGTGTGTGACAAACAAGACAGCATACAGTGCTGGTACATGACATGTGGTGGTTAAACACTGTGGGTGGTTCATTTAGTTTGCAATGTTGAAGCCAGTAAGGCCTGCTAAAGCTACCTGGGCTGTGAACACCTTCAATGCATTTATCCCAAGACTGTGCGATGTTATTACATTACTGTACACCTTACATCCTTTGTATAATTGATATTCTCACTATGAAAGGTGAATTGTATGCGCCTATATATATATATATATATATATATATATATATATATATATATATGTGTGTGTGTAGACAAATGGATGTGTATATGTATATATATATATATATATATATATATATATATATATATATATATATATATATATATATATATACTCATACACACCTACATCTACTTGTTGCAATAGATTCTCTGTACTGTTGATTGACTGTGATGGTCAATATATTTGTGAATATGTCAAAGATATGTATCTGTGGGACAGCTTACTGGGAAACTGTTTATTTTATGGTATTCTGGGTCCTTGCTTTGATCCTAGCAAAAGCTGTGTTTTCTGTTGCTAGACAGAACAAGTGCTATTGCATACAGTGTGATTAAGTCCCTTGGTTTTAACTAGTGTGTGTCATTGGAGGCTAAGTAACTGCATCTATGATTATTGATTGGTACCGATCTTGAAAATAAATCCTGTGTGTACTGTACTACTAACTGAAGCTCTGGACCTGCACAGCAAAATATGGTGCATGTCAATATTGCTTGCATCTACTGTTTTGTGTGGTCCCTGTATTCATCACATATTACATTTCTCAAGATTAAGGTTGTGTAAGTACTGACACACAGTACTGTATAGTACACACTGAAAGCTTATCTGGGTTGTCATACCTTTGTGTCCTGTAATTATGTCTGACGTGTGTGTGGGTATGTCTGTAACATGTGCTTTGACATATGTGTGGTAATACATATAACTGCGTATCTAGCAACATTCATAGTGTACTACAACAGTATGTGACCTATATTCCCAGTTGTGCACATATTTTGGCCACGGGTTTGGCATTAACAAGTTGTGTGGTATAATATTAATACATTTACTGGACCTTACACTGATTGTGATGGATGATATATTTCTTTACACATCAGCTTGATGTATATCTGCTGTGGCTAGGTGGTGCATCGTGTTGCATACAGTGTGCCATGTACTCTTTTATAGTCTTATATAGTGATTTTATTTTGTTGCTGTGCAGAACATGGTTCATTGGATAGAGAGTGAGCAAGGCACTTTCAAGCAGTTGTGGGGTGAGCAGTGATAAGTGGCAGTTACAGTGTTTCACTCTTGGTTAGCTGATAGGTTGCCAAACTTTCATAAGCTGTGCTTACCCTTCTGAAAACCCACTTGAAACTGTTGAAATGTGCCTTATTCCGTCTGTAGCCCCTGACTTTTGTTTTGGCTAGTAACATAATAAAAAGCATTTACTAGGAAAAAACCCACAACCATTCACATCACAGCACACATGATTTGCCATTAAGCCATCTCAGATATACATATCATTTATGTATTCACAAACATAACATCCAGTACAATCATACAACACTACAGAAAATGTACTCCAACATGTAGATGTATGTGTGTGAGTAATCATTGTAATCTGTGCTCAGGTTCATAGGTTCATAGGTTCATAGGTTCATACTAGGCTATCTACCCTGGGGCAATTATAAGCCTAGCCCAATTCTGTATGGCTTACGCCACCCCTTGATTTGAGTATACTGTACCCTTTTTAAGGTTTAGTTTACTGTGCCTCTGTCTAATAGTGACACGGGAGTAATCCCCAGGACAAACCTACGATCCCCCATCCACCTATCGAGATTCTTCTTAAAGAGATTCAGTGAGGTGCTCTGCCTCACATGAACTGGAATTCTATTCCAGAGCGAAGGGAGCCTCTGGGTTATGAACCTGTCCCTCCAGCAAGTTCTATTTATTTCTGTGCTGAGGTTCAAGTCCCTCGAGGTACAACATATTGTATTATGTTTGTAAGTATATATATATATATATATATATATATATATATATATATATATATATATATATATACATATATACATATATATATATATATATATATATATATATATATATATATATATATATATATACATATGTATACATATATATATATATATATATATATATATATATATATATATATATATATATATAGCAGTTCAGTGATATCTGTACTGTATAATGTTAAATGTGCCATATGACTTGCTCAGACATATTTTTGTATTTATGTCTTCCAGGTATCATGGCCTATGACAGGAACCCAACCTACAGTAAGGCTGAAGATGATATCATCACTAGCATTATTATTCAGCACTACCATTTATGCTTTTCATGAAGCAGCCAGGGCCAGCAGGGGCGTACTGCAATGTGGCAAGATTTTGTCTGCAGGGTCAATGAGGTAGGCCTGCATAACTGCACATATGAGCAGACACGCCACTTCTGCAGTGATCTTCTCCGACATGTCCGTCAGCATGCTGCTGCTGTATGTATGGAACAGCTCGCAACAGGGGGTAGTGTTAGCATCCATCCCCCCTCACCAGAGTGGAGGAGCTGCTCAAGAGCCAGGTGGCACCTGCCCATCAACAACAGCAGCAGACATACATCATGATGGAGGTTGGAGCCAGCCAGCAAGCACACATGGAGCATGCAGGTAACATGGCATATCTGTAGACTACTGTTATCTGTATTGGTAGATCATGCATATGCGAGATGTGGATTATGTCATTCAAAGATGTGGAGCCTGTTGTTGTGCAATACTGATAATTTGAAACATAGTCTGTAGCCCTGTGAATGCAAACTGTTGTTGTACTGTAAGATTAAAAACACACAGTAGCAATGCCACAGTTGTGGCCACTGACAAACTGTCTCATCTCTATGTAGGTACATCTGGGGTGACGTCAAGGCAGTGGACCTTTGCTGGTGAGTGTGTTCGACATTTATTATTGGAAATAAAAAGTGTATGTCATAGTTAAGGTGTAGGCCATGTACACATGTAACACACCTACCCATAATGCATACTGTGCATGTTTGGTAAAAGAGCGCACACATCTCACTAATGTGATTAGCAGCCTCAAACACATGCAATACTCAGACCATCTCAAACAAATGTGGCTAGACTGTAGTGACCCTGGATAGGCACAGTTGATACTCAACATCCACATAACATACACATCTATGTCATACGCAGAGCATTTTAACATGCTACACATAAAGGAATCCTAAACCCTCTGTAAAGACACACTCCAGTATCCAAAATCTCATCCACACATTACACAGAATATACCTGAGGGGTAGAAACCTATCCTGGGGCATTTAAACACTCTGCAACACACTACACATTCATGTTAGGGAATGCTTCTTATTGGTCTCCTTACAAAATCACGTAACAACTGGTTGTGAAATGGTGAATTTAGCCAAGGTAGTACAGTTCTGGCACATCATAATTTGTGTTGGTTTGTGAAACATTTGTAGCCTTGATTGACCATCTGATACTTCATGATGATGGCCTGTGGTACTATACTCCATCCAGTTAATGTAACCACAGTACTACACACAGCTGTCATTGCTACATACCATAATAACGCATATGTGCACACTTATGCACCTCTAAACAGTATGCATACCAGTCACCATTTGCACAACTAACACATATATGTCTTGTTATGCTATTGAGTGGCTAGGTCAAATGACACATATTGGGTATGTGTAGTGTTTAAATATGCAATTGTGTTATAGCAAGCCATGTCATGGATGAGACTGGCATGTCCACAATATGATCTACACTCACCATAAGTACCGTACATTGGATATGTGGCCGAATAGTATTCTATCAGTTATCCATGCACCACTGATGATGTTGTGTGAATACTCATCATGCATGTGCTAAAAACGTGTCCACAATTAACACGTGTCCACAATTATTTGCTAAAGACACAGAGGCTGTAATCAGCATTGGATACCTATCTGACACACAGATACACATTCAACAATGGTATGTACACCTGTGAGTTATGGTGCACAGTACATTGCAGGGTAATGAATACCTGCACAGCAATGTTGTGTCCATGTATGCATTGTGTTCCAGGGGGAGGGCCATCACATAATAACAAAACACATGCATCAAAGCCATGTATACTGTTGGTAACCAGGATTGACTACACTTGCACTGCATGCTGTTGAGCAACACATGTCCTGCATGCTGACAGGTGTGATATGACTGTTTTGCTTGTGATACTGTACTCCATCATCACCTGCTATTGTGTATGTTCTGTGATTGCTGGTGTTGTGTGTGTCTGCAGGAGTGTAGTTTTGTGTGTATGCATGTGTGCATGTGTGCATGTGGTCTGAAGTCGTGTTCAAGTCTTAAAGTGTGTTTCCTCTTTTCCTCTCACTGGTGGCGAGGTGGGGCTGGTTCAGTACAGCAGGGAACCTGATGTCACTGAGACAGACAGTGATCATGAGGATATGTGTGTTGAGGCACAGGCAGGTTTGTCAGGGTCTGTTGCTGGGCCACCAGTTGACAGTACACAAGTCTCCACCCCATCCATGCACACAGTCATACTGCCTGTACATCCATCATCACCATTGCCCTTAGCTGAGGGACAGTGTATGGTTGGCACTGGCCAGGACAGTGTGGTATCTATGGCACGTGTATCAGGACACAGCAGCCATAGCCAGATGTCTGGAATGGTACCACATAGGCAGATGCTCAGGGGTTCTTGTCAGAGCACTGCTGGACATCATGCCCCTGGCAGACGTGCCACACCTCTTTCTACCACACGCATGTTCCAGACTGCCATGGAGGCAAAGTCACGAATGGAGTGGTACACCAGACTGAGGCTAAGGGCACAGAGAGCTCATTACACCTCTGTATATGACAATATCCATGACCTAGCAGGTGCCATACGTAACTACACTGAGGTCATTGATAGACATTGGGGTGAGACATTGGATGTCCTCCACAATGTCATGTCCATGTATCAGGACAGTGCTGGACAGTTGAGAAGTTGACGTGGACGTATGCCAGCAACATCACCAGCTGGAGGTCACCATGGACATCCAGCAAGTCACAGCCACTCCTGTAGTGCCAGTACCAGCCATAGCAATGTTGGGGGGGCTGTCCATAGACCGTCCTAGCAGACCACGTGCACGTGGCTCTGGCCAGTCCCAGCAGGGACCTGGATCCAGTGGGCATTTGTCAACCTCTGAGGATAGTACCCAGTCTGGATTAGTACCTGATACTGACTGTAGCACCTCTGCCAGGCACAGGTTCCGTATCCATGGCCAGAGATGGTGATCTGTAATGCCTGGCAGGTACATTCTGTAGCTGTCTCACAAATCCCTGTATATGGCAGCCACATGGTGGAACTGTGTGCATGCAGACACACACACATAAACCAGAAACCTAGGGCAAACACATACCCGCACACATGACATCAGCATTGGCCCATAACAGTACTCATGGTCCTCACACACACATGTTGATTGCATGGCTCAGTGTAGGCCTCTGGCAAACCAACAACACACCCTGTGCATAGAATGAAACCTGAGCCACCTCCTGTCATATGTAACATTGGTGCAGGAACAGGCTAATATGGTGCTGATGCACAGGGTGACTTTAATAAAGTATAGCAATGGTTGGATGTGTAGCATGTTGTCAGCAGTAAAGTGTAATGATATCCTTGAAGGTGTAGCTGTGCAGGCACAATGCATTAAAGCTGTAACTAGCAATGGTGTATTTTTTCACCAGTGTTTATTCCAATTGTGTTTTGTTTGCCCATGTGCTACTTGGCTGATGTGTGTAGTTGTGTCAGCATGCATTATACAATGGACAGTGAGTGTAGGGTGTGTGCAACACAGGTTGGCAGGTGTTCATTTGTGAACATGGTGGAGGTGCACTGTCTGCATGTACATGCATATTGGACACATGGGCAGGGTGACATGCCCTGTTTTAGCCAGTGTTATCACTCCATAGTTTCTATTGTTGGCCAGTATGCATTGTACTGCACACAATTTGGAACTTCAGTACACATGCGTGTTTATGACACGGGTTGACACTTTGCTGTGGGTGATACTGTTGTTGCTATCTGTCATTGGTTTACATTACTAAGGTTAACACAGTCCCAGCTGCATAATCCTTTAGTAATGAACACTGTTCACCTAGAGGGTTGCATGGACCGTGCTATTAGAAACACAAGAAATACTCACTTCTACAGAGTTTGCAGATTCCTTTTGTCCTTGTTTATTAGGTCCATGATGATGTGCTCCATAACTTTGCATATCAAACTTGTCAGACTAATGGAGCGATAGTTCCCGGGGTCTGTAGTCACTCCTCCTTTGTGGAGAGGGATGACTGTAGTAGTGCACCATTCGGTAAGGACAAAGTATGAGGTGAGGCTGTGATTGAACAGGGCACACTGGTCAGGTGTCAGTTCACTCCCAAGCAGACCTGAAGTGCTTTGGGTATAACACACATATGCCAGGGCAATAATGCTGAGCCCCCCAAGACATTTCCCAAGCTGGCCAAGTGCTTTGGGTATAATACACTTATGCCAGGGAAATAATTCTCTCAGTGGCTACTGGAGCAGAAACAAAACTCCCATAAACCAGTTCTCTACTCCCTAGACTTAAAGAAATAAGCAAACCAATGATATCCTTCAAATAATATAATAACAGGTCAGCTTTCACTGTACTTACAGGCTGGTAAACAAATAAGTTGGTATAACTTTCATTATAGTGACATTACAAAAAGCTCTGCAAAATTACACATTTATAAAACATGAGCTTTCCTTGTTGAGTTGTTTTGATACTGCCTGGAACACATCACATCTCCATATAAATGTAAAGAAATCTGACGTAAGAGACAGAATCATTAATTGTAAAAATGTTCTAACATTATGCTCTATGAAACAAACCTTAAGCCCATTTACTGATGCCATGAGAAAAGCAAAAAAAGGACAGTATTAATATGATAGATAAGCATAAAAATATCAATCTGCAATATAGAGCAACAGTTGTGGATTTATCAGATGTTGTTGTGAAGTTAGATAATGAACAAAGTCTGAAAAAAAAGAAGAAAATAAACATGCCCAGCCTATCATCCTGTTACACAACTTGTAACAGCAAGTGAGAGCATATGAAAAAATAAATAAATAAATAAATTACAAAGTTTAAGTATAGACTAAAGTCCGTTATCATTTACACTCCTACCTAGTTTATTCAGACCATGTTTCTCTATTCCCGCACTTCTCATCTGCCTATTTTGATACCCCAGAAAAGATTTCTGACAATACTTTACCTCTTGGAGTACTGTCCTTCTCTGAAGTCATACCAAAATTGAGGGCTGTTCCTTCTCTTTTAAAATCTTGTCTAGCCCCTTCCCCATGTCTTGCCTCATTCAACACTACATTAACTGTTTCTGAATACCCGTTGCCCTCACCCATTCTTTTAGAAATATTGCCCGCTTGCCTTTCCATTTTCCTGGGTAAATCTCTGAAAGAGTTGTTAATGGTGTCTTTCTCTATACAAATCTGTCTGTCACTTAACTCTGAAAGTCTTCCTTGGTGTTGGAAGATGTCGATTTCTTACTCGATCTTTCTGAGGTAATATGCCCCCCCCCCCCGTGGATGACCTCTGCCACTTTATTTTAGTCATCTCCCACTCCTCATCAATCTACCTATCATCATCCCCAGCTAAGTCATACTGAATCCAAGTGAGCTGCTCACAAACCTTGCCAATAAAAAATGTTAATTCCTCCTCGGTTTTCAGAAACATTTTTCACATCCCTTTCTGCAAATAGTATAGCAGAGTAAGCAAGAGTCACTTTATAGAAATGTCTTTCCTGTGGCATGCGGTGGTTTTCCTGAGAAAGTGTGTTGAGTAGCCTGCTACAAACTACATTCTAATCTTACCCCATTGCATACCTCTTGAATATCCTCTATATTTAAAAATCCAGTCACTAGTTCTGCATGAATTAAGGGCAAGCAGGATATGCCAAGATATGGTCCTTCCCCTTATATTAAGTGCAACTCTATAGATTCCTTCTGTGCCATGGATTAAGTAGTCAGACAGCTACAATGTTTTGAGAAAAAGACATCCAAAGAAGGGCTATAACTCTTTAAATCACATCATCCCTTCTGCTTCTACTCTCAATATCATCTGTCTTGACTATCTGTTGCTCACTTTTCTGGTTTAGCTTAAACAAACATTTGATGCAGATTGCAGTTCATTTACCCCCTTTGCTGAGTCACCCAGTTTCTTCTTCCAACTGCTATACCCCCCCCCCTTTTCTGGGCTGATTGTAGTGCAACTGGATCCATCTTTGCAGCAATGATTGACAATCTTTCAAACAGATGGAGCAGTCTATTATCAATATTTGCTTTCTTGAAAATTTCCAATAACAGCATTTTTTGATGAGCTGTCTGCCACACACTTCCCTGTTGTTGATTGTGAGGGGAATAAAATGATAAAACACTACTGTTAAAGTCCAGGATGGTTAGAGCAATGGTATTAGGTGTCATAATGCTTGGGATAACCACTCTTCTGCAAAGATGCACTTTTTTTATGTTCTTCAGCAGTTCATTTTATTTATTTTATTTTACATTTGTTAACCAGGGCTGTCTGACTGAGTCGAAAAGGCCCTTTTTCAGCAGAGGCCCAGGGAGAAAAGCTCCACAAAGAAAAATTACAGATACATTTAGTTATTTAGATATGATCAGTATACAAACAAATTACAAAAGACATTTTTTACAGTGGTATGCGGCACATCAATAGACTGTGGTGGTCATGCTGCGGTAGCGTTGTCACCTCATAGCAAGACGTTGTCCCGTTCGATTCTCAGCTAGAGCGTCTTCTGTGTGGAGGCATACATGAATGGGTCATGCCTTCATTGAAGGTTGTGCATCAGGGCTGGTAACCCGGTACATAAAAATCCACTACCAATCATTAGCGGACCGGAGTTCCACTGTGGCAAGCCCTAACCGGGAAAAGCCAAAAGACACAAACAAACATGCGGCACATCAATAGTTACACTGGAGAGAACAAACAAAAAAATATTAATTTTATTAATAAGGTAATTAATAGATTTCTGTTGTACAGCTGAAATTTGTAACATAGGTGGAATACATACATAGTACACAGGTACAGTATATACATTGTAGATTAGCCAGTGTTTGTGAGTAAGACTGAAAACTATTATCAAGTACTCTAGATTTAGTATGTATACCTTATCCGCTTTCACTAACCTGGGGAGCAATCATGGCACTGCCAACTTTGCTTGAGATGTTGCCTGATGAGGTCTTTAAAGGAGGCTATGAATGATGTGTTTTGAATGCTAGTGGGGGCAGAGTTCCATTTTTAGCCACTGAACTATTATATAGCGCATCTCCAAAGATATTGTAGCTGTTGGTGTCTTCTAGTAGTAGTAGTTTGCTTGATGATCTAAGAGGCCTTTTGGCTGAGTGATGTTGTACTAGGTTTTTGAGGGCAGGACACTTATTGGGGAGGTAATAGATTGAATGACAGAGGCAGTGCTGATTGTAGGTTAGGAGGTTGGGCAGTTCAAGCCAGTGGAGCTGTCTCAAAGCAGTACAGTGATGAGTTCTATATGAGCAATTTGCAGCAAAGCGGGCAATTTTGTTACAGCAGGCTTCCATTTTGCTTAGTTCAGTTTTGTTGAGATTAGTCAGAATGGGAGATGCATAGAGTAGGGTGGATAGAAGTTGGGAGCGAGCAATGGCTGATCTTGTGTTGTTGGTAAGAAATGGTTTGATATTGTTGAGTGATCCCAGTTTGGCATGTACTTTTTAATAGTTAAATTGAGATGACTATCAAATTTTAGGTGGGAGTCTATGGTTATTACCAATAGCTTAGCCTGTGCCACTGGAGCGATTGGAGTAGCATTTGTGGGGTAGATAGTGAATTGACTATTATCAGTGTTTTTGTTAGAACTGGTTATAATCATAAGCTGAGTTTTCTTTGGATTGAGGATAAGTTGGGCTTTAGTAAGGTAGTTTTCAACATCAAGGAATGCTAGTTGAGTTGTTTGCAGGAGAGTGGGAATGTTTTGTGCAGCAAAGATTAAGGTAGTGTCATCTGCATACTGAATGATAGATGCATGCTGTGTGGAGGTATGGAGGTCATTTGTGAAGACTTTGAATATTAGTGGTCCTAAGATAGAACCCTGTGGGACTCCTATAGTTATGAGCAGCTGAGGAGAGAGAGAGAATTTTCCCATTTCACAGTTTGGTACCTCTCAGTTAAGTAGCTTTGGAACCAGGTAAGAGTGGAATTTGATAGGTGATATTGGTTTAGATTGTTTAGCAGGATTTGGTGTGAGACTGTGTCAAATGCTTTGGACATATCCAAAAAAAGAGTTGACACCTGTAGGCCTTCATTTTTGAGACGGTTTACTGTGTCTGTGAAGCAGAGGAGGGCTGTAGTGGTACTATGGGCAGGTCTGAAACCATGCTGAGTAGATGACAGGATGTTGTTGTCTAGGAAATAGTTTCGCCTCTGGCTATGGATGCATTTTTCTAGGATTTTGACCAGGGGGGGAGAGTAAAGCAATGGGTCTGTAGTTATTAAGTTCAGTGTAGATCCAGCCTTTATGTATGGGTGCAACATAGGATATTTTCCAGAGTTTGTGCACATAGTTTTCAACAATTGATCTGTTTATGAGAGTGGAGACTGGGATAGCAATAGCATCTGCTGTGAGATTCAAGAAATAGCTGGGGAGTAGTTCGGCTGCTGTTGATGAGGTTTTTAATTTGGAGAGAATGCTTTTAATTGAAGTGGTGGAAACCGTTTTGAGGGTAAAGCTTGTATTAGTGTTATTTGTGTTGGGGGGGGGTAGTGAGGAAGGAACTGTCCTGTGATACTAAGGATATAATTGAGTTCACAAAGTGGGAGATGAATTGTGTTTCAATGGGAACTTTAGTGTCAGGGGTGGTTGGTTTGGGGGTAGCCTTTTGGATGGATTTTAGTAGCTGGTTTACATTTTTCCAAAATTTTTGGGGGTTGTGTTGGTATTTAGTTTGTAATGTTGTGTAGCAGGATTTTTTTGTCCAGCGCATTTTTTGCACGGTTGCGCAGTTCTTGGTACTTAGTTAGGCTTTGTGTTTGTTTGTTTTTTTGATAGTAAAGCCAGGCAGTGTCTCTGGACTTGAGGATTTGTTTGGTTTCTTTACTAAGCCAGGGGTTTGTAGAGGTTCTAACCTTGATTTTGTGCAATGGACGACAGTGTCTAGGTGTTGTAGAAATGTTTTGTTGAAATATGCTACAGTCTGGTCAAGTGGGAGGGTTTTTAGGGGGGGGTCCAGTCACAGTTGCAGAGTAAAGTGTTGAGGACCTCAGGAGAGAATTTTTTTGTGTTTCTAGTGGATATATAGTTAGTGGTTTTGCATATGCATGTTCTACTACGTATAAAGTATATTATGTTGTGGTCACTTAAGGTGTCTGGGAGACTGCCTGTGTGAGGGTACAATGTGTGGTTGTTAGTTAGGACCCAGTCAAGGATGTATTCCCTTTTAGATTTTTTATCACATCTAGTTGGAATTTGGACTAGCTGCTGGTAGCCATGGAGATTTATTAGTTTACTTGGTGGTTCTGATATACAGGTGAACCAATCTAGGTTGAAGTCCCCCAGAATAAGGGTTTCTTGTGAGTATGTGGAAGAACACCAGGATAAGAAGTCTTCAAGGCTAGCAGGTGTATTACCAGGTGGAATATAGATCACAATTGTGGTGATAACCTTTTTAGGGTGAAGTTGAAGTTGTGAGATAAGTATGTCCCAATTATTAGGGGAGGGGTAGGAGTTTGGTAATTGACATACAGTTAAATTGGACTTGTACAGTAAGGCAGTTCCACCCCCTTGATGAAGTGGTCTGTCTTGTCTAATGATACTGTAGCCAGTAGGGAGAACTTCTGAGTTAGCTATGTTTTTATTTAGCCAGGTTTCTCTTAAAGCAACTATGTCTGGGGAGTAGTGTGCTATTATGGCTTGGAGTTCAGGTATTTTATTTTTGATACTTCTAATATTAATATTTAGCATTATAAGATGGTTGGTTTTGCTGCTGTTGTTGATTTGCCCAGGGATGAAGATTGTGGGGGTGTTATGTTCTGACATTTTTGTTGGAGCAGTTTGTGTTGGACAGGATGGATTTGGGTCTGGGTTGGGATGGATATCCCCACTTATGGTGAGCCTGGTGTTAAAATGGTGATAGAGATGTTGGAGTTTGGTGAGGAGTGTGAGAAAATATTGTGTTTTTTTGGAGTAGGAATGAGAGCATATGTGTTTAGTTCTGAATTGGTCCGTTATGTAGTTCTTGAATTCATTCATAAATGAAAGACTGATACTGTCACACAACAGTTCAAGATCGGACAAATTAGAATTCACATTAAAAGAAAAAGAATAAGTGCCAATTTGCTTCCATTACAAAGATCATTGTTTACTGGATAATAACAGAACTACAACATTTCTCACATGAAGCCATATGTGCTCAATTAATAGTCCACTTATGTTTTTATATGAACTTCAGCAAAGCATAGGGCACTGGAATGAAAAACTAAAGGCAAATGGTATGAAACTGAGTACAGATAAGACAGTTTTAATGCCAGTAAATGGGAGATATCTCAAGAAACTGATAACTGGGACAGAAGGGAGATATTGGAGCAGGGTTACAACTTCAAGTATCTGGGAGGGGTGGTTGAAAAGAACAGATGTCTGAATGAACAGGTCAAAGCTAAAATGAGAGGGGCTGCAGCAAGTAACACAGAGTGTCAGTGGTAGTGTATAACAGAAGAATGCCAAAGAAGCTGAAACAAATAAGGTTTGCAAAACAGTGGTGCAACCAGTACTGCTCTATGTTACAGAAACCAGGGCAGTGAAGTTAGAGCAGTTGAGGAAGCTAGAGGCAAGGGAGATGAAGTACTGTGGTGGGTGGTAGGATGCCCACTGTGGGAGAACTGTGGAAATTAAAAGATCAGAGCAGAAGCCAAAGTAGCTCCAGTTTCATGGAAAATCAAAGAGAACAGATTACAGTAGTTCAGGCTTGTGGAGGAAAGCAGAAGACAATCTGGTGAAGATTTGGGACAGATAGGAAGAAGGCAAGTGGAAATGAGGGTATCCAACAACCAGATGTAAGTATTGTGTGAAAGAAGATGTGTGACAGTCAGGTATGACTGTCGAAGAAGGTAGGATTGTGGCACTGAAACAAGAGATGGTGATATTTGATGTGACTCCATAACCCCAGGAAGAAAATAAGAAATAGGGAGAAGAGGATGACAATTACATTTTTTTCATACTTTTTTTTTTACAAACAATAAAAAGTTGAACTAGGGTCTAGGTGTATTTATCTCCCTAGGCAACATCATGTACAGTAAGTCTAATATACATTTTCCAAGTTCATATAGTATCTGGCTGCCTATGGCAGAGAAATGGGATGGATGTTTTCATGGGGGGTATAATGGTAACTACATTTTGCTCTACAGTCGCAGTTTTGTTCTATGATGTAGCAGAAAAATGTGCCCTTATATTAACCATAAATGGCACAAGAAGTTTGCACACTAAATTTGCTTTGGTAGCCAATCAAAAAGCAAAAACACTGATGATTTCTACAACTAATTTTTTTCATGTGCAGTGAATAGGTATAGTCCTCTACAAAAATATAGTTGCCAAACATAACGAGGCCCATATTATTTATTCTTACTGCTGCTATTTATGTTCTAAAATTGTTTATTAACACAGGAATTTTTTACCTTTTTTCTCCTTCTACTATAGCTCATGTCAAATTCCCTTGGGTGCACCTTATTTTGGATTATTTCCAGTAGAAACCCTACTCTGTAAAGGTACCTGATATCAGGCAATAGGGATTCAACCAACTGTAACCAGAGACGCAATAAATGCTAGTATGGAAGATAATTGTCTTTTAAGTGCCTGTATTACGGCAGTTAAGGGTTCTTCTCTTAACCAATACATTTTCTTGTACTGCTTTTTTCTTTTTGTTATTTTTTGTTGACTTAGTAAACCCACTGCTCACAGCTGTCCCTTTACAAGGATAAATCTGGAGCACTGTCTAGTCAAATGACTTTTTCAGCATTAACCAGTAGGCAAATGATGCTAGAGAGAAACACATCCTGGACCCAGAGCACAGAAGGTAGCTCATTAAGAGCTTACAGAATTAGTCCTCTGTGCAACTGCCATTGTTAACCAATGCATCACTATACAGTGGTAGCTCAGAGTTTTTACTAGGATTCCTGGATAAAGATACCCACAGTTCAAACTGTGTAATGCAAAGTTACCATAAGTAGCATGGAAATTACTCATGCAGCTAAACAACTATTCCAATACTAATGGGGCTTTGCTTCCGAATGAAATGAAACATATGTCCAAAAAAAAAAAAAAACAGGGAACAAGGAATACACAAAACAGAAAGAAAATTATCCTTAAAGCTACTTTTTGAGAGTAGTTCACAGGGCAAATCCCATTTCCATAATGATCGACAGGAGCAGCACATCAATCTTAAAAGGAAAAAAAATATATATATATGAAATGAAATAATCACAATTATACAATGACTGGCCATTAATATTCAAAAATGAGCACGCTGATTGGTCAGCCCAACCAGAGTGCCCATTGTAAATCCGAGAATATACCAACGGAAAAAGATCCGGTCACCTGGTCTTTTTTTCATTAGTATATCTCATAAGTGTTTTACTTGTGTTTCTTTTTTTTTTTTATTTATTGAAAACAAAAAAATGAAACCGGGAGACTTTTAATGAACGAGGGAAATGATGCAGACAAAAAATAAAAGGATAATCAGGTATGTTCTGCAAAACTATAGAAACTTACATGATTATCCTTTTATTTTGTCTGTCCTGGCTCTCCCTCATTTGTGAAAAGTCTCCCAGTTTCTATTTTTGTTTTGTTTTCAATTAAAAAAAAAAGCAATGGAGATCTTCCTTTCTCCATTGCATCCTTTGCACAGCACTGATGTACTGCATAAGCATGGGAACACAAGTCCCATACGCATGCACAGTACATCAGAAAAAGCCCCAGTATACTGCAAAATTGTGGAAGGGCAGCTTGGAGGCATTATACAAAGACATTCCCCCAGATTCACTATCCTTCCATGTAGGACTAGCTTCATGCTGCATGGAAGTGACCCTTTTGGAGCAGGATGGCAGCACGCCCTGCATAGTAATAAAGGTGCATTGCCTGAGCTCCTAAATGGACACAGAGCATGTACAAGTGCAGGGGGCATGTCTGAGAGCTGAGCTCTCAGAATATACATGCCCCTGCTATCAAGAACAGCAGTGTAGGAGTAAGAATGAGTGAGACCGCTCATAGGTGTATGCATACCCCCAGCAACATCCTGCCAAGTGTACAAGAGCAATAGTTACAACATCTAAATATGAAGACTTTTTTTTATGAAACAGATCTAATTAAACCTTAGGTGCATGGGTTTGCCCATCACTTAGAAATGGTAAATGCAGCTTAAATGGCACAATAGGATAAAATGCAAGATATATGCAAGCAAAGCAGTACAGCAATAGTGTAGTGGGCAGAGCATTCACCTTACAAGCAATTAATCTCGGTTTGAGTCCCACTCCAGTACAATCCATTATCCATGTATAATCAATTTATTTTGTTGCATAACCTACGACTTAACATATATTTGTGAACTGGAGTACTGCATTAAATGCAGATGTGAGGTGTCATTGTCATAATGTTACAAAGTCCACAGATGATCACAAGTGCCCCATACAGTATATGTACACAGGAATCAGGGATACAAATCGAAGGTAAAATGGGTAGTAAATGATAAATCTATACAGGTGCCAGATCCACCACCTGCCCAAGAACCATTAGACATCACTGTTTAAATTAGTGTGGTGTTAAGCAGGTGTAAGCACTAGTAAACAAGAGTAAGCATAATTACGCAGTAGTAAGCAGGACAAAGCATATTTAAGCAGCAGTAAGTGGGTTTAAGCCCGTTTATGTGGTGGTAAGCAATACACACATAGGTTAAGCAATACTGAAGCTAACTCACTGTACTCATACTTAATGGGAGGTTAGCATTGCTTACCTTTGCACAAACCCATGCAAACCCCCTTACAATTGCTTAAAAGTACCTTAAGCACTCTGTATGCATCAGTCGCTGTTCTGGCGAGAAACAAAATAAACAGCCTTTGCAAGTCTTGAACCAAGGATCCTGTACACTATAGTCACAGTAGTTAACCACTGAGTCATCACAGCAGTACATATGACCGAGGTATCACCAAACAGATCCTCACCATAGGAAATACAAACTGAACATGTGAAAGGAATCTATATACAGTTTTATATTGTATAACCAACTACAGGACATAAATATGTGAAATGGAGTACTGCATTAAGCCCAGATGTGAGGTGTCAATGTAATAAAGTGTTGAAATCCCCTAATAAACACAAGGACCCCATACAGTGTATGTACACATGAATCATGGATACCAACCACATGTATAACATGTAATGAATAATAAATCAATGCCACAATGCAAATATAATGCAACTTAAGTATTAAGCAATGCTAAGCATTGCACAGCCCAGCTTAGTAGGTGTAATCAATGTGTAGGCCAGCTAACTCAATCTGCCCATTGGTATACCCCGTTAAGCAATGCCAGCCTTAGGTAAGCAGGTTTGCCCATAGCTTAGCCTTTTCAAAACTGTCCAATCATGGCAAAGTGGGGGAAACCAGCCCTATTTAAACCCAACAGGTGGGAATACATCTCATAACTGGCAGTAGCTTCCCATTGTAGGTACTATGTCTGGAATGGGAGAGGGTGTGCACTTTCAGGTGCAGCACTGGGGCATCTAGGATTCCAGAGTCATGGCATGACTCCTTGTGAAAGACAATGACATGAGACTGCTGCAGGGCCAGTACCAGGGTTCCCAATACAAAGCTGAAGCCTGGGACCGCTTTGCCCGTGACCTCACCAGTGCCATTGGCATACCCTGAACTGGTGAGCAGGTCAGGCATCACAATGCTGACCTGAAGTGGTGAAAGGGGAATCTCTTGGATCAGTGGACCCAAGAGGCTAGGAGGACAGGTGAAGTCCCAGCCATATGTAAGTATCAGTCCACTACCTGTTTAATAATTGACAGCTCATGTATATTATGGATATAATTATGTATGTCAAGTATGTCCCATCTACACCCCTATGTTGTCAAGCTGTTTCCAGAGTGTGTATAGTAAAAGAGTGAGACATATGTGCATAATACTAATGTGGAATCTGGTAATTTGTGTGGTAACATTCAGGTAGTGCTAACAAACATTGCTCCCAAAGGTCTGTCAGATACAAACACTGTGCCTAGAAATAAAAGATTGATATCCTGTACTGGTAATGCTTACTCTGATATTGTATGGCATTGTTAGTGTTGCAGTTGATCTGAATAATAAGGTATTACTCATCACTGTCACCCACACTGTGCTATATAATAAAACTCTCTAGGAAATCCTGTATAATATAGTTGTAATTACAAGGTCAGAATGGAAAACCACAGGAGAATTATAGACAGAAATTAGAGAAAAGATACACAGCAATATCTATATAGCACACTCAACTGTGAAGGACAGTGCTTTATTTTTAGCAGACACAGCCATGGTTCAAATCCTGGGCATGGTATTAAGCTGTATGCAGAATCATACCCCACAAGTGTACAAAAATGTCGAGAATGTCCAGTTAATTGTCCCATATCTTTCAGCTGTCACCCTGTCCCCCTGGCATATCAGTGTGCTAATCTCTGACATGTAGGCAGCATTTCATGTCATATAACTGACTGTCAGGCCTGTACGTATTTGGAAAATGTCAATGAAAACAAACCTGTCATTGTACAATTCACTAAAAGTTTAAGAGGGCAACAGTCAAAATATGTCCTGGTTCACCTGCATATGGTCATGACATGCCCAGAGTGTGTGCAAAAAGAGATTGACAGGTATGTGCATAACATCAACCTGGAATCTGGGAGTATGTGTGGAAACAATTAGTTAGTGTTAACAAACAATACCTCCACAGGTATACCAGTTAAGAGGTGTATACTGCAGGTAAAACCAGTTCATGTATATAGTTATGGACAGCCATACCACTGTCCAAACTAAGGCAATAGGGTAGTGTACTAATACTTTTAAGGTACAGATAACAGCACTGCCTAGGAAAGTAATGCAAACTACATGAATGTACTAGTTAATTGACCTCTTTCTCTCCCCCCACCATATCTGCAACTATAAGGTAAATACACAACTCAATTGGTATGTGCTGACTTAACTCTAATGTTGGGACATATGTCCTATTGTTCGATAATTATTTAAATCTGTTTCTATGGATGTGGTATGTTGAAATACTCACACATTGGTGGCATGCTGCCATCAAAATCCCTACATGCTGTTGTAATTACCACTGTGGTCCCATATATGCATGTGTACTGTTTGCTATGCAAATGTTCCATATCTGGTGTTTGGGTTAATGAGAATATCTATGCATGCTGCTATACCTAATCCTGGAATGTGTTAACTATTACTAACCCACATATGTTGATAAAACTTAAACACCATAGCACATATGGGAATGAAGGTCCCGGCAGACACACCTGTCCCACCTCAGCTGGCTGTGGCACTGGGAATCAGCATGTCCTGGGCCCAACCCGGGACCTAATCGTCCATTGGTCCTGCACCACCTTCGGGTGGAACCACCTCAGGGGATGGGGATCACCCCCTCCCAGGAAAGGGCACTAACAGGAACCTGTCACCCATCGCTTGGTCCGGGTTGTGGTGCATAGCAAGCTCCACAGGGAGGTCAGAAACCTGCTACACCAGCTTGAGGGCCATGTGTCATGACTAGAGGGTCAGCCTGCTCTCCTACTCAGCCCCCAGCACAGCAACTTTTAGGGTGATTTAGGTGCAGTGGTGACTGCCCAAGGGTGGAGACTTCAGTCCCATTGTTTCCACCACGTGGCTCATGGGCTTCTGATTTCCCAACAACCCTCCCCATCAAGGTGTTTACTCCCACATGTGTCATATACTGCCACTGTATGTGTCATGTTTGTCTTGTCTGTTAACCTACCCAACCTACCTCCCCAAATATATTACTATCCCTCCCCAACATCCCACTCTCACCTAAAAAAAAAAGGGCAATCTGTTCCCAAAAAAACTCTCGCCACATACATAGCTGTTCATATCGCACATGTGTCCACTGGACAAATATAATCTGGTCTAATTGGCTTAACAACATATTATTGTTGCCCTCACCCTTCTCTCAGGGGTATGAGGGTCCAAATCTATCTCCAAATTCAGTGTATATGCACAACTGTTGCTGTAGAAGAAACGGGCAGCTATGGACCTTCCTGACACCCTTCTTGCACATCCCTAGCTATTTTCCCTATTGTCTTTCCCTAAAACCCATAAGGATCAAGTTAACCCTCCATTACGTCCTATTGTGTCTTCCCCACATTCGGTTACAGAAGGCATTTCTCTTGTAATTGATGGTCTTTTAGGACCTTTGATTTATGATAACCAGTCTTATATCAAAGACTCATGGCATTTCTTGGATAAAATTAGAATTTTTTCAAACACTGTTTCTTTTGATGCTACTAAACATGTCATTTTTACAATGGATGTCATTTCATTATATACATGTATACCTCATGAGGAAGGAGTGGACGCAGTGCGTAGTTATTTAGTCAAAAACAAAATATTTAATAATTCTATCATTTCTGTTATATGTAGATTTTTGGATATTATTTTGGAAAATAATTTTTTTATATTTGGAAACACTTATTATAAACAAAAATGTGGTGTAGCAATGGGATCTCCAGCAGCCCCTGCTTTTGCAAACCTGGTAATGGCCTGGTGGGAACTGGAATATCTTCCTGTCTTAAAAAGTGAATTTAATATTCTCCTTTTTTGTAGATTCATTGATGATTTGTTTTTTATTATCGAAGGAAACATAGATACTATACATACCTTCATCCAACAAGTCAATTCTTTTTCGAGTTACATTAAATTCACACTGGGTGATACTGGGCAGGCAGTGAACTTCTTAGATACACATATTTGGTGGGATTTGGAAGAAAAAGTTTTTCAGAGTAAAATTTACAGGAAAGAGACTTTCAGCAACGGGTATTTACACTATAATAGTGGACATCCCGAATATATAAAGAAAAACATCCCCAGAGGGCAATTTATTCGAGCTTGCAGAATGACTACGAAGGAAGATATGTTAATTTCTGAATTTCACTTTATTGTTTTTTTGTTCACACAACGGGGCTATGATCAACAGTTTTTATTTAATACAGGAGAAGAAGTTTACCATAAACGTTTCACTCATTTTCCAGCTATATTACATGGCATCCAAAACATTTATAATAAGAACAATCATGGTAGTAACACTGATATTTTTTGTTCCTTTGATATAAGTAGTGACTGTTACAAAATTAAAAATATTATCAAGAATAATTGGAAAGTTTTACAGGGCAATCAAGACATTTCACAAGTTGTGGGTGCTGATCCAAGATTTGTGTTTCGTAAAACAAACACTCTTAAGAATATCTTGGAACAACATAATACGAAACATTTTACCCATTTGATAAATAAGAAAGGCATGTTTTTACCGTTTTTTTGGTGCTTTGTTCTTCCAGCAACCTTCAACCTTTTTTGAAGTTTTATTTGTTATATTGGGCGTTTTTTGTGGATATTACTATCCCTCCCCAACATCCCACTCTCACCTAAAAAAAAAAGGGCAATCTGTTCCCAAAAAAACTCTTGCCACATACATAGCTGTTCATATCGCACATGTGTCCACTGGACAAATATAATCTGGTCTAATTGGCTTAACAACATATTATTGTTGCCCTCACCCTTCTCTCAGGGGTATGAGGGTCCAAATCTATCTCCAAATTCAGTGTATATGCACAACTGTTGCTGTAGAAGAAACGGGCAGCTATGGACCTTCCTGACACTCTTCTTGCACATCCCTAGCTATTTTCCCTATTGTCTTTCCCTCTTTGTGCCCCTTTTTCACCACTGTCCTATCAACCTTTTTTCATTTCTTTTAAAGAAATTAGCATGGGAGTAAGTGGGATTAAGCACTTTTAAGCAGCAGTAAGTGGGTTTAAGCCTGTTTGCATGGGGGTAAGCAATGCCTACACAGGTTAAGCAATTTAGAAGCTAACTGAGTTTAACAAACTATAACCGGAAGTTAGCACTGCTTACCTCAGTGCAAACTCGTGCAAACCAGGTTATAACTGCTTAAAAGTACCTTAATCACTCTGTATCCAATGAACTTGTTCTGCCCAGCAACAAAATAAACTGCCTCTCCAAGGCTTGAACCCAGGACTCTACACACCCTAGCCAAAGTGATTTACCACTAAGCCATGTTGGATATACATGACCCAGATGTTTTTACAAACATATCATCCAACACAGGCATTCAACAGTACAGGAAATGTATTTAAACATTTAGATGTATGTGAGTGTGTGTGTTTGTGTGTGTGTGTGTGTGTGTGTGTGTGTGTGTGTGTGTGTGTGTGTGTGTGTGTGTGTGTGTGTTGTGTGTGTGTGTATTTATATCTAAATAGATATATACATATCTATATATATATATATATATATATATATATATATATATATATATATATATATATATATATATTATATATATATATATATATACACACACACACACACACACACACACACATATATATATATATATAGATAGATAGATACATATGCATCTATATATATATATATATATATATATATATATATATATATATATATATATAGAGCAATATATATATGTAAGTATATATATATATATAATATATATATATATATATATATATATATATATATATATATATATATATGTATACATATCTATCTGTATGTTTAAACATATATATATATTTATAGATATAAAAGAGAACATAACAAACACATATATGACCACAGGTACTGTTAATGGGGGTGAGGGGGCCCAAGCTACATATGTCTTGTACGTATTGAAATGACCTCCCTCCCCCCACAGCTAAACGGGTCTGCCCTGCAATACAATACCAACTGTTGCAAGTCCCATAACCGGGACCCAACACAACATGGGCACAATATGTTAACAGTAATCCATCCGACCTGTATGATGTCAGGCTGGTATCAAAAACATATCATGCAGTACAGTCTGGCTACCATAGAGAATGTACAATGTGGAAGCAATAAACATTCCTAAGATACATATACACACACATATATATGCAGATACATATACACACACATATATATGCAGATACATATATAAATATATCTATATATATATATATATATATATATATATATATATATATATATATATATATACATATATATAGATAGTAGCGTTGTTGCCTCACAGCAAGAGGTTCTCCTGTTAGATTCTCGGCTGGAGTGCCTTCTGTGTGTAGTCTGCATGTCCTCCCCACGATCGAGTGACCTATGAAAGACATGCGTGAAAGGGTGTGCCTTCGCTGAAGGCTGGGCATCGGGCTGGCAACTCGGCACCATAAAAGATTTGCTGCCAATCATTAGCGGGCCGGAGTTTTGCTGTGGCAACCCCTAACCGCGAAAAGCCAAAAAGAGAAACAACAACAACATATATATAGATAGATATATGTAATTACACATACATACACAGAGATATAAATATAGGAAGATACATATTTAGAGGGTGCACATCATACGGAATAGCCAGTATACCTACAGTTGCCACCTTACCATCTGGACATTGTATGAGTCACCCATACAAAAGACAATTGTTGCCTGAAACATATAACCACAGAGAGGTCAAAGGATATAACATCGCACACAGGTTTTCATACATGAGAAAGCTTTATTTTTGTACTATTACAGTTGTATATGCCATATCATATAGCTGTTTAGACTCTGAAATACATATAAACAGACTAATGCAACTCTCAAACAGATCAATTAATACAGTATTCCGGAAAGCTTAACATATGTTGCTGTCCAGGCCAAGGCCTTCAAGTAGTACCACAGTAAAGACAGACTGATCCACAGGATAACAATCGATCAACAGTAAGTGATCCAGATGTATAGTCCAGCAGCCTCTATCTACACT
>NC_056736.1:134119859-134239718 GCF_019279795.1 Protopterus annectens
TAGTGTCCACACAGGAAACATGGTTACAAACACATAGCACAAAGTGTGGTACAATGCAATATAATATATGTCTCAATGGTAGGTAAGATGTAGCCATACCTATTGAGTTGTGTGAACAGTTTGTTGTCACTGATATGGTGATTAATGTGAATTAAGAACTATGGTAACCTTGCTGTATGAGTTGTTCAGACCTGTTTCCGTCTTTATGTCTTTCAGGCAAGATGTCCCACGGCCGTCTACCCGCATATTTAGCAGAAAAAAATGAGGCTGCATTGAACCACCTAATACTGCAATATCCTGTTCTGTTCAGCAGGGCTGCCCATGAGCAGCAGGAGTGGAACGCCCTGTAGAACGAACTAGTCCACAGGGTCAATGATGTCAGCCTTCATAACTGCAATTATGAGCAGGTCCGGCATCATTGTTCTGACCTGCTTCGCAATGCCCATCGGCATGCTGCTGCAGTCTGGGGGATCACCTCGCAACTGGGGGGGGGGTCATGCCATCCATCCCCCCTGACATGTGTTGTGTATCTCCTCATCTGCCTCGTGGCACCTGCCTGCCTGCACACTCAGCAACTGGCAGAGACCATTGTGGAGGTGGGAGCTATCCACACACCAGCTGAGGAGCATGCAGGTAAGGCCACAGGGCACATCAGTAGACCATTGTTGTGTATGCATCCACATCTGTACAGGTAGATCATGCATACATGACAAGTCATATGTACAGTTTGTTGCTGCATAGTAGTAATAAACATATGTGCAAAAGTGGTAGTATTGTGGACTTGTACTGTTAATGTACTGTAATGCTGCACCCACCTTGTAGCAATGCCACAGCTGTGGCCACTGACATTGCATCTCTCATACTCTTATGTAGGTCCCTCTGGTAAACCATCAAGGCAGCAGCATGTAGCTGGTGAGTATGGTTTATGCTAATGATTGCCAATACACCGGGCATGTAATGGCTATGGTATATTCAATGCACTCATCTAACTCACCTATCCATAATGCATGCCTTACATGTTCACACATTGTTGCTGTTAAATGCACTGCATTATTGTGGTGACCATGATGGGGTATTGGAAGGGTATGGCAGATACCTACAAGATAACTAGCATCCTGTCATTGCACAATTTGTCCATGGGGATAAAAATAATGGTGGGACACATGGCCTACAGTAGGGACATGTATGAAACATCAACCTTATACAGTACAACAACAGTGTACATACCAGTATTACAATGGCAACTGTTACAGATCTACACTATGGCATAACATATTACTGTTGTCTGCATTATTAGCTGGGACTAGGCTGTAACACATGATGTTCAGTGTATGAGACACTGCAAACTGACACACATGTGTAGGCCATACTTGTCAAGCATCTCCAGAAAGGCTGAGGGTGGAGAGGGTGTTCCAGCATGACACAACAGTGCACTGTAGCAGGGATCCTAAGGATGCTAAGAATGGCTGTATCTGCACACAGTCAAGTTCAGGAACTGTGGCAGACATAACCCTACCCCCACAGCAACAGTGATTGCAGTGTGTAAACACCAAGGGCTGTGCACATGAGTAGACCTTGCAATTATGCAGAGTTGGGGGACATTTGTAGGGCAGACTGACTATAAACTGTCAAATGTAGATGGCCCATGCTAGTATACCCCTGCCAGGAATATTGACTGCTGTAGTAAACATAACAATTTGTGCAACAAACCATCATGATAAGGGTGTGCACACATATGCATCCATGGAGTGTATGCATTGCAGTCGGCATCTGCACACCTAACACATTTCTTAGACACTACATGTGAATGTACAGGACATATGTCACATATCAGGCTCATGTACTGTTAATATATGCGGTCATGTTGTCCCATCGCAGATCACGGAAGAGTGCATCATATCAATAAGGGTGTGTACACTCCCCATAGTCATGGTATGGTCTGACGGTTGTCAGTGTAATAGTACTGGATTGGTCATAAAGGCACCGCTGATGTTAAGATCTGTAAATCAGACATCAGGCATTCACAAATGACATCTGTCCACATATTATGCCAGGTATGTGTCACTGAAACCATAGGGGCTGTGAGCAATAGAGCAGACATAAATGACACAGTACTACACATTCATCAATGGGTTGTACACCTGTGAGGTTTGGTGCACAGTACATGGCAGGGTGCAGAACAGGTGCACAGCAATAATGTGTACATGGGTGCAGTGTTTTCCAGGGGAAGGAGCATCACCTACTAATACTGCCCAGGCATCACACACATGTATACTGTTGCATGGATTAACTATAGATGCACTACATGCTGTTGAGTACCATATGTTATGCATGTTTACAGATGGGTAATGGGAGGACTGTGTGTACTATCTTTGTGCAAACTCACCTGTGTGTGTGTGTGTGTGTGTGTGTGTGTGTGTGTGTGTGTGTGTGTGTGTGTGTGTGTGTGTGTGTGTGTGTGTGTGTGTGTGTGTGTGTGTGTGTGTGTGTGTGTGTGTGTGTGTGTGTGTGTGTGTCTGTGTGTGTGTGTTTGTGTGTGTGTGGGGGTGGTTATTTTTTTTCTGTAAGTGCAATCTGCTGGAGTGGAGGGGGTTGATGCATGTAGGGTGTGTATGCATGTGTATGTGTGGGTGTCTATGTATGCACCTGTGTGATTGTGGGGTTGTTCATACGGCAGTACTTCCCTTTGGGATAATGCAATACATGGGCATGGACTGACACATGAGACACTAGGAATATTTGTCTGATTTGTAATCACAGGACAGCTGATAGCATAATAAGGTCTGTAGCATGGAACATGCATTGGAAGGGAAAGTAGACACGAGGTATATCCTTAATATTGCAATCAGCAGAGAGGTGAACCACAACCCACGTATGCAGCACTACAGATGCACTGGGGAATTACTAGAGAACACCAGGGAGAGTATCCATATATTACAGTTGTTACATATTAGGTTGATTGAGCAGCAGATCTGGCATGTACTGACCTATACTTACACATAACACTCCAGTGACTGACTCTATGGAGTGAACGTAGTAGCCCCTAACATATAGGGGCCATGCTCACAATGTCCAGACATTCACTGAATGACAGCAGTGAGGCCATGTAAAACCTACTCCACTTAGGTCAAGGCGATAATGGAGTAACAAGTGTTGTGTTGTGATCACTCGTCTAGGCATTTAGAAGAATGATACATTAATGAGTGGTATTAATGAGTGTATGTTACCAAGTGTGATGCAGGATGGGGAACATATGTGAATAAATGTGGGACTGTCTGTAAAATCAGGGACAGGTAGGGATTAAGGGGGAATGTGTGTGTGTGTGTGTGTGTGTGTGTGTGTGTGTGTGTGTGTGTGTGTGTGTGTGTGTGTGTGTGTGTACTGTTATGCAATTAAAGTGCATTTCTTGTTTTCCCCCTCAGGTGGAGAGGTGGGTCAGGGTCCCTCCTGCATGCAATCTGATGTTGGTGTCCATACAGACACCAAAGATGATGATAGTTCTGTTGAGGCACAAGTGTGGTTGTCAGGGTCCAAAACTGCACCATCATTTGACATTCCTCTCTTAGCCACCCCAACTCCACACACAATTTTAGTGCCTCTACATACCACATCACCAGTGGACATAGCAGAGTGACAGTTGGTGGTTGGTGGCAGTGCACAGGAGAGTGTGGCATCCATGCCTATTGTGTCTGGTCACAGCAGGCCTAGGCAGATGTCTGTCAGGGCACCACACAAGTAGATGTACCAGGGTGCTTGTGGTAGGGCCACTGGTCATCATGCTCCTGGCAGAAGTGCCACAACTGGTACCAACAGTCGCATGTTTCAAACTGTCATGGGGGCGCAAGCATGTATGGAACTGTACATCAGACAGGGCATGAGGCTGCAGAGGGCTGCTCTCACATCTGCAGGTGGCAACTTCCATGAATTGTCTGGTGCCCTCCGTGCTCATACCAAGGTCATGGATAAACAGTTTGGTGAAATGGTGGGCCTCATCGACAATGACTTGTCCATGCTTGAACATGTGGTGGGAGTGTGGCGACAGCCGCATGGATGTAGGCCAGAACACCAACAGCTGGCGGTCAATGTGGACATGCTAGGACACCAAGGCACTCCCGTAGTGGCAGTACCAGCCCCAGCACTGCAGGGGGTGCTGTCCACACCACACCACAGCAGACCACGTGCACATGGCCCTAGCCAGTCACAGGAGGGACCTGGTTCCAGCAGACATCTGTCATTATCAGGGGAGAGTAGCATACTGAGGCCTGTACCTGGATGTGCCAATGGAACCCCTGGCAGGCACAGTTCACATGTCCATGGCTGGAGGTGGTGAACTGCACACCCTGCCAGGTATGGACTACCCAGTAGTTAGTGACATACATCTGTACAGAATCCAACTGTTTTGTAAGAAATACACAACAGTTATGGTGGCCTGGCAGCAGTATGTCTTACAAATAAGTGTACATAACAGCACACTGGGTAATTACACTAGACTGCTAGGCTTGTCACAAATTACTGTGCAAACTACAGGCAGACTGCCACAACACTGGACTACATTTTCTATGGGGGAATATACATGTACCTGCAATTATAGCAGGCTCTACAAGCATGTCACAGCACAGAGTAACAGACAGCTGTGAGAAAGTGCATGCCCACAACCGATGTGATCACAGCCAGAGCCACATATGGTACGCAAGCTTAATATGACACTATATGGACTGTCTGATAAACACCATCCTCATATGTGCCACTCAAACACTAACCCTACATACACTAGGTCATGACACAGTGTGGTCCAATGCCTGTCTGTGGTATGGAACACGTGTGTGTCTGGCCCTACAGATATGTGAGCCAATAGAGTACAATACACTGGAACAGCATGTAACATCAGACAGAACAGGACCAAGAACAATGGCATCTACCACAGTCTGTGCACAGCCCAAGGTATGTATGTGCAACACACATGCTGTCAACAATCACCATAAGTACACAGACCCCAGTACTGTACACACAACCACAGAATGCCCAAGGTATGTCCTCAGAAACAACCCACACTATACATAACATGTCTAGCAGACTGATATCTGACTGTCTTGTTATCAGGTATGATGTCAATAAATAATGGTGCACAGAACATATGCACCTCTTACTGCATGACATATACGCAAAGGCTGACAGACGTGTGGCTGGAGCTACAAACAATTGCCTTATATTGGTATGTTGCTGTGATAACCTCATACATTTACTGTTGTACCAGGGTTTGTTGTGACATATGTCCTATGAGGGATATGAAGTCAGTAACTCTCATGGCTGTCACCATGTACTGACTGCAATTCTCACACTATGCTACTGTAGTTCTCAGATAGGTGCTCTGTGAGTAATACTAGAACCAAAAGGCTCCACACACTGTCCAGTCTGCAAATAGCCAACGCTGTTATGACAGGTATTAAATCATGTAGACCAGCCATATCCACACACACCCTGTTAAACCGACATTACTCCAAATGCAGAAGAGTAACACTTACATTCTGTAGTCATGTCTGGCACATCCCTCTCCAGTCTGTTGGCCTGTTTCCACAGTGTATGCTGTTAGAGGTAAGTCCCAATACTATTTGTGATGCTGTTTGCCAAACACCAGATTTAAGTCCTGCTCATAGTGAATGAAAAGGCCCAACACCAACATGATGTTCCTAGATAATGGAGTGTGTTTCAAAGCAATTGGCTATGGGAATGTTACCACATCTGTTCCACATGCAATCAGCTGGAGGGGGACTGCAATTTGTGCAGAGGCCATCAGCTGATCGTAAGCATCACTTACAAAACACAAGCTGCTGCCTAAGCAAAGCAGGTGTATCTCTCCACATCCACCAGTGAGGGAGTGAGAGAGACAGACAGAGACAAAGTAAGTCAGGGAGGGGGTGGGAGAGTAAAACCTAAGCATGTTTGTGTCACACACCTACCAGTAAGAGGTTTCAAACCCCTGACTGACTAGGTATTGCTATCACATGTCTATGCAGTTATTGCATGCACCACATAGCTTACATGTTGGGGAGTTGTCCAAAGGTATATCTGACATTGAGTGACATCTGCAACAGTGATATAGTAGCGATAAGGTAGGTGTAGTACATGTGCCTGTCCACATGAACAGGTGTCAATGTCAACACAGCCACACTCTCTCAGGGAATCACACACATTGACACACTTGCCAGGGTCAGGAATAGACTTCCTAACAAGCTAGTTTGCCACAATGCAGTAATGTGCAGGTATCACATGCACCACAGGGGTTATCCTAATGTTATATGTGCAAAGGGATGTGAAGGTGGCTGACATCGGACAACATGCCTCAGTAGGCCAATGGGAGTTGTAGTGAGTGTGAATGTGGTCAAAAGCATCATACTCCACACAGACAGACACAGGTTGCCAGTACTGACATGCATGGGTGCATTGCTTCATGGGTGTGTAGTGGTTGACTGTGTAAGAAGGCTATACAAGGCTAGGTGAAAGGTATACCTTGGCATCAGACCAAGTGACAATGGTCTGCAGTGTGGCTCAGGGGAGTAGTGTCTGGACTGGCCCACACAGATGGGTATTGTATTCACCATCCAGTCACCTGGGTTACTGTTGTGTGTGGCCAGTGCTGTGCAATGCTTGCCGTGTATGTGTTCTATAGTGCATGACATGGACAGTGTCTGGGATGTGCACACGTCCAACATGCATGTTCAGTGACATGTGGAACTGTACCTGGGGTGTCTGGCCCATGTTGTGTACACAGATTGTTATCGGATGTGCCAGTCCTGGCCTCATGTGGCAGGAACTGGTAATGGATACCAAGCTGACCCTACACATACATTGATAGCATGATACAGGCATTCTCTGGTGTCAGTGGCATCTGTTCATACAGGGCATGTGTTTAAGGCATGGTATGTCCTTTGTGGGTCATATTTGATGGCACCACAGTTGTTGCAGGCGTCCAGTGGGGAACATAGTGAAGGTGCACTGTCTGCAATTATGTGCCTGTTGTAGTGATGGGACAGAGTGTCATGCCCTCTGTAGTCCACTGTAATCACACCATGGTTACTATCTGTGGGCAATATGCAGGGTACTACCAACATAGCGATTGTTGCCTAGGCAAGTGTGTTTATGTATGAGACATGGGTTGAGAGTGTTCACTGGGTAATACAAGGGTAACTTACTTTGTTCACCAAGCCTTGATGTCACATGTAGGGGTATGGATTGGCACCCCAGCCTCTCAGCTATTTGACCTCTGTTATCCTTGTAAGGTGGACATCAACATATAATAGACCCACCATATAAGAAAGTTGCAAAACCCGCTCTATAATGAGTCCAGTTGTTACACACTCACAGCCACCTCCACACAGCATATGAATGCTAAACACAGACACACACACACACATACACACACACACACACACACACACACACACACACACACACACACACACACACACACACACACACACACACACACACAGTTGCCATGCTTGGGATTAGAACCCCTACTGAACTACTATAGCACACTACAGCATTACCCTGCTATAGGACACACTATGGAGATTAGTGAACTACTCCTTCCTCAAATGTGTATTGCAGTGGGAATTACATCAGCAGGCTTGCCAAAGAAGGGCAATGGAGGTTGTAGTGACTGTGAAGGGCCTCAAAAGCATTGCTCCCTACACAGACAAACAAACACATACACAAACATCCACACTTGCCATGTCAGGGAACCGAATCCCTACTGAACTACTATATCACACTACAGCATTACACTGTTATAGGACGCACCACAAAGATTAGTGGACTACTCCTTCCCCACAGTGCATTCCACTGGGAATGACATCAGCAGGCTTGCCAAAGAAGGGCAATGGAGGTTGTAGTGACTATGAATGGCCTTAAAAGCATTGCACCATACACAGACAACCAAACATCCACAATTGCCATGTCTTGGAATAGAACCACTAACAAATAACTATATCACACTACAGCATTAGGCTGTTATAGGATGTACCACAGAGATTACAGGGCTATTCCTTCCCCAAAGGTGTATTTCACTGGGAATTACATCAGCAGGCTTGCTAAAGAAGGCCACTGGAGATTGTAGTGTCTGTGAATGGCCTCAAAAGTATTGCTTCCTACACAGAGAAACAAACACAAACACACTTGCCATGGCTGGGAATAGAAGTCCTACTTAACTAGTTTATCACACTACAGCATTACGCAGTTATAGGATGTGCCACAGAGATGACTGGGCTACTCCTTCCCCAAAGGTGCATGTCAAAGTGAATGACATCATCAGGCTTGCCAAAGTAGGGCATTTGAATTGTAGTGAGTGTGACTAGCCTAAAAGCATTGCTCCCTACACAGACAGAGACATATACACACAGTTGCTATGATTAGGATTAGAACTCCTACCTAACTAGTTTATCACACTACAGCATTATGCAGCTATAGGACGCGCCAAAGAGATTACTGGACTACTCCTTTCCCAAAGGTGTATTTCAAAGTGAATGACATCAGCAGACTTGCCAAAGTAGAGCATTTGAATTGTAATCAGTGTGACTAGCCTAAAAACATTGCCCTCTGCACAGACAGAGAAATACAGTTGCCATATCTGAGATGAGAACTCCTACTTAGCTAGTTTATCACACTACAGCATTACACAGTTATAGGACACACCACAGGGATTAATGGGCTACTCTTTCCCCAAAGGTGTATTTCAAAGTGAATGATATCAACAGGCTTGCCAAATTAGGGCATTAGAATTGTAGTGGGTGTGACTAGCCTAAAAAGTATTGCTCCCTATACAAACACATACACAAACACACACAGTTGCCATATCTGGGATTAGAACTCCTACCTAACTAGTTTATCACCCTACAGCATTACACAGTTATAGGACACACCACAGAGATTACTGGGCTACTCTTTCCCCAAAGGTGTATTTCAAAGTGAATGACTTCAGCAGGCTTGCCTAAGTAGAGCATTTGAATTGTAATGGGTCTGACTAGCCTAAAAAGCATTCATCCCTACACTGACACACACAGTTGCCACAACTGGGATTAGTACTCTTATCTAACTAGTATATCACACTACAGCATTACGCAGTTATAAGAAGTGCCACAGAGATTACTGGGCTATCCTTTCCCCAAAGGTGTATTTCACCATGACTGACATCAGCAGGCTTGCCATAGTAGGGCTATGGGGAGGGCAGTGTGTGTGTGTATGGGCCATAACCCATTCATTTAGAGGTAGACACACCATACTCAGGCACACACAGATTTATATTCCACATGTACTTGTATACAAATGCTAGATGGCTACTGCCTTGTACAGTCATGTTGCACAGTTAGCTCTAGCACCACAGAGTCTATAATGCTGAGGGATACCAGTGGCTAATTTCTATGGTGAGTGACATTTACACATCATGTGGTTGTAGCCATTTGGCTGTGTGCTGGGTGGGACAGGCCTCATGATGGAAGGCTGTCTGTCACTGTCACTCTCTTCCACACATCTATGTATATGTACTTTTGGCATATTGTAGTGTGTTGTCCTTGGACATATGTGTGTATTCCTATCCAGTGTGTGTGCAAAGCATGACTGGTGCATACTGGGGAGTGTATGCACTAACATCTGCAACTGTCAGATATGTATGGTCCACTGTTGTTGCCAGACATGGGCTTCATTTGTTTAAGTGTGTGAGCATGCCCAGTATGATCTTTCAGTATGTTGTTGTCTAACATTGCCTTCATTTGTCTAAGTGTGGGAGCATGCCCAGTATGTCCTTCTGTATTAAATGTGTGGATCCATTCCAGGTAGATTTTACTCCAGTGCAGACTTTTGTGTTCTAAACCTACAGCTGGCAAACTGTTTCTGCAGAATATCTGTAGATCAGTTGGCAATATGGGGTCAAACTGGGGCAAGGGATAGTGGGTACTGTAAAGAATTGTGTCTGTACTGCTTCTGCTACATGGTACTGGTGTTATCAGAGATATGCAGACATGTGTAGTGTTATACACTGTGATGTTTTATGTCCTCAAGTACTGTCAGGTAGACATTTTGCTCACAGTGATGTCCTAGGGAACACAGGGTGAATGCAGCTGTGTCCAGTATTGTGGTCAAATGCTACAAATTCCTGCAAACTAATGCCATTCTGGAGGGGGAGCTGCAGACACTTGCTGCTGTGTCTGTGTAACTGGTTCAGCACCTTGATACAGTGGTGACAGAGGATCCCATACGTGTACATCCATCGACGTGACAGTATGGCCTTATCTTGCTGTGGCAATACCTCACAGCTGTACAGATTCACACAGGTTACCCAGAGGCAGGGGTCATAAGTCAGGACATTACCCCTATTGTGGTGTACAGGCAGGTTTGTAGCTACCCAATTTTGTGTTTGTAGCCAGGGATAGTATGTGCACATGGCTGTATTTTGGACTTCGCACATTCCATGCTGTTCATCACCCCCCCCCCATTATTCTATCCTCTTCCATACATTATGCAAACATTCTCTGATACTTTCCCTATAGTTATCACCTCATCACAGCAGTGTATTGGTGTTGGTCCACAGTTCATGCAGTGGAACATGGTGGACATGTTACTGTGGTCTGTCCACATGGCCTTGCATATGGGTTCTGTGGACTGTGTTATGTTATTTCGGAGTCCATGACATAACATACATTGGCAGTATGGGTGAGATTCAGGCCTTTGGAAGAGGACTGTATGCCATTTGGTAGTGATGCAGGCCAGCTGTAGCAGGCCATTGCATTCTGCAATACAGTATGTTCCCTTGGGGTGACAGGGTAGGTGTGCTAGGTGTTCCTACCAATACTTTCTATCAGTATTGATCAGGTGGTGTGGATGCTGGCAGGGTGCTGCTTACAGCTAGGGACATACCTGCATGGGACACCTGTGCTGCATGCTGCATTCTTTCACTGTTGCCATGCACAGGTGGGGGTCATATTGTACCCATTCCCAACAGCAGGGATAAGAACAGAGAGGTAACTGTGGGTGGTGGTTGGGTGAGCTGGGTGCATGTGTGCTATGGACATTACTTGCATCTGACTCACAGATATGCATGGGGCATTCCACTTATGCTGGATTGTGCAGGGACATCAGCTGTTTCTCAATACATCATTCCTATGATCTTTGTGATCTGCGAGTGTTTGTCCAGACGGCATTTGTATTCCCCACTACAATAATGTGATGCAAACCTGTATGTACAAATCCAAGGGTGTGTCCATTTCATGGTTACAGATTATACACTGTCTGTCTGGGGTACTTTCCCCTGTGTACTGCTTGTATATCTGGCCCAACAATCATGTCATGTCCATCTATGAGATGGTGACACATATTACCTCCATACATTTACCATGGCTTACTGCTAGAATGTGTTATACTGGTGAGCATTGTGTTTGGCACTGCAGTTGTGAGGACTTGGCCCTGTCATCGGAAGTACTGGGCAATGGCCACCAGGTCAAACCTCAACATGCATACATACTGATCAATCTCACACAATATGAAACACACACCAACCTAACACACGCATACCTGCATATTGTACAACTGCTACAATCTATATTGCTACCTTGGCCACCTCAGATAATCTGTGCTCTACTGGTATTATACCATTATACCTGCACATACATGTTACTACATTTCTACTTTGGATTGAAGGAGGGGCACACCTGACTGTTACTACATTTATACATAGGATTGGGGAGGCACACCTGACTGTTATAACATGTCTACATTAGATTGGGGAGCACACCAGACTGTTACTACATTTCTACTTAGGATTGGGGAAGGCACACCTCACTGTTTCTACATTTCTACATAGGATTGGGGGCACACTTGACTGTTACTACATTTCTACATAGGATTGGGGGGCACACTTGACTGTTTCTACATTTCTACATAGGACGGGGGGGGGCACACCTGACTGTTACAACATGTCTACATTGGATTGGGGGGCACACCAGACTGTTACTATATTTCTACATAGGATTGGAGGGGCACACCTGACACTTGTACACATTTGCTATGACTGTACTGGTATGTCAGGTACTCCATTTCATTCTGTATTCTAACCTCCAATAAACGAACCTCCAAAAACTAAGAACGAACAAGCACTGATTCGCAACCAAAGAGAAGGTGTTCCACTGGGTTTATTTTCAAACAAGACATGGCTCAAGTAAAACAAGTAAAAAACCATAAAGTAAAAAACCATAAAGTAAAGTACTTTTCGTCCGGATAATATCCGGACTTCTTCAGACAAACGTCTTCTGAAGAAGTCCGGATATTATCCAGACAAAAAGCGCTTTACTTTATGGTTTTTTACTTTATGTTTTTTTATTTGTTTTACTTGAGCCGTGTCTTGTTTGAAAATAAACCCAGTGGAACACCTTCTCTTTGGTTGCGAATCAGTGCTTGTTCATTCTCTGTATTCTAACCTATCATGCTGACTAGAGGCATATCCGTGTACTACAGGGCTTATGTTTAATTGACCTACATATCAGTGTCTGACTTCTTATCCTTCAGAATTAACACCCCACTGCCTGGCCTGATGTAGTGTGTCTGTGTAGACCTGGGGGGGGGGGTACCCATATACATCATTCAGAGGCCTTAGCACAGCCTTTGTTTGTGTTTGCCTAGACCTGTCCAGCTGGCTGAGACTGTTGTTGGGTATGTGAACCTCCCTGACTGGCATGTGTGTGTCATATTGCACTGGGTTTTCTCACCATGTGTAGTACTGGCTATTATGGTGACATCAGTATTTGTTACAGATCTCATGCTGCCACTGAAGGTGTCTACTATCTGCTGGCATGCCATTCAGCCACCCAATTCCCTTGCATGCTCACATCCATACCATAGATAAAAGTAACAACACATACTACTCTATTTGGCAATTGGTAGGAAGAGTGACTTACCTTGTGGGTGTGCCAGTACTGAGGATGGTGGTGAAGGGCTGCCTATGTCAGATGCACATAGTACACTCCCTATACCTAGTTGAGCACAGGTAGTGTCATGTTTGCCATTCCTTTTACTGTATGTGTGATTCAGAGACAGGTGTCATTCCAAGGGTCCATACTGTGTTAGTGTAAGTGCTATGCATTGCCTCTTTGCCAATGCCAGGGCATACTGGGCACACTTCCTTCTGCCTACTGGGGCAGGCTCAGGTTGTTCCTCCTCCAAGTCACTCTGTGCCTGTGCAGGCCTTGGCAATGGTTGGGGGCTGTGTGGCCCTTCCCCGTGCTGTTTCTGCTCTATCATATTGTGTAGCATGGCACATATGATGACAAATTGGGTACATGTAGCTGGTGAGTACTGCAAGGATCCACCGGATGTGTCCAGGCAATGGAACCATGACTCGAGCATCCTAAACACACACTCTATTACAATTCTGGTCTGTGCGTGTGCCTCATTATGGAGTTTTTGTTCAGGTCTGTGCACATTTCTGATGGGTGTCATCAGCCATGGCTCCAGTGCATAACTAGCATCCCCCACTAGGTGACCATAAGGGATGTCCCACTGGCAAATCTCTGGTACAACTGTGTCAGATGCCAGATGTGGGAATTGTGATAGCTTCCAGGCAGCCAGCACACACAATCATTATAATGCCCTGGGCATCGCATACAACCTGGCAGTTGATGGGAGGGAAGCCCTTGCAGTTGATGTAGACCCTACGCCACTCACTGGATGGTGCTTTGATGCATATGTGCGTGCAGTCTATAGCACCCCCTCAGGGGATTCTGCTATTTGGTGGAAGAGACAGATATTGCTGGCCAACGCCTCACAGGTGTTGGGAAAATATATGTGCTCACTGGCATGTGCTGACATGGCATCCAGGAACTGGTAGAGTACCCTGGATGCTGATGCCTGTGAGATCCCCATAATATCCCCTATTGCCCTTTGGAAGGTACCTTTGGCTAGTATTCTTAGGCCTACACATACCTTGGTATCCACTGAGATGGGTTCCCCTCTGTTTGTTCTGGGTGTCAGGTGTGGCCGGCACAGCTCAACAATTTGCTGTAGGAGGTCCCTGTCCACCCTATAGTGCTGCACTATCTCCAGCTCATGTAGCCCCTGGTAGGTTACCCTGGGTCTGTGCACTCTTCTCCGTCTCCTCACTGTGGGTTGGTCGACAACATTCTCATCCTCACCACCCTCAGCCTCTTCCACATGCTAATGTATGATAGCTGCTGCAGCCCCTATCATTTTGCTGTTTTTGTTTGTTAAAATGTCCCCGCTTGTGTACACCGGTGGTGTAGAGTATGTGGGAAAAAGCAGAGGGGAAGGTGTTTGCATAGTTTATAATAGTGTTCTGGGCTGGGCTGCTGCCTGTGTAATTGGCTGATTCTGATACATTTCACCTGCCAGCTATGCTAGTTCTCCTAAATTACCTTCCTACTGCTGTTTTCCTTTCCCATTGCCTTCGTGTTTAAGCCCGGGGGTGTGCCATGCAAACAGAGTGCTGAAATGTGCACAGAGCTGCTATGTCCGGGTTTACTTTTTTTTCCCCTTTAAAACCTGGTGCGTGGCACGCACACCCACTTAGGCAATGTAAAGAGTGCTAGGCAGCCTCAGACACACACCCTTCTGCTAAGCTTAGGGCAAACCCAAACCACAGGGCTCCAATCTGCTTACAGTATGCCTGACACCCCCCAATGATGTCAGCTAACTCCTAGGCTTGCACCAAGCTATTCCTGCACTTACACCATTGGTTGCTGACTAGCATTGAGGGGAAATCTGGGAATCAGTATCATTCCCCTCATTTGCATAGGATTACCTGCTGATGCATAGTTACAGATCCCACACTGAGCTTCCCCCCTTAGCATCCACTATTCACTGGCCCTGTTGTATTCTGTCTGCCATGAGTATAATGGCAAAAATAGTGATTTTGGTTAGAATGTTTATTTCAGGTTATTAATTTTATTTTTTACCCGATCCCGTTTGGGCGCCACTGCCATACGCTTAAACAGCCAAAATCGGCTAAAAAAATTAAAAGTTATTCTTTTTTAACTGTTTTCCATGCTAATGGCCATATAGTTGGCATTTGACATGCTTTACACATTATATGCACCCTTTATTTGGAGCTGTCATGGCTTCGTTTTGTAGTTTGCAGAAATGTACTCGGTAACTAACCAAGTAACTTTCTGCAGATTACACTAGTCCTGCACAGCTGGCTGCCAGCTTCCTAGATTGCAAATTCATCTCATTTGCATGGTTTTCACCTGAAAATGGAGTAATTTGCATACAGAAGCTGTGTCCATGCAGGAATAGTGCAGGAACACTTGTTCACGTCCTTGTAGCTTATTCCTGGATCGTACGGCAGACATATTGCCTGCTGGAGCTCCTGCTCTGTTCCTGCATGCTGTGCAGGGCTTGCTGAATCCAGAGGTTTATTTAAGAAAAGTATGTTTTTTTTTATTAAATAATGTCATTGTATAATAGCAACAACTGACTCTGTGGTTGTGGTATATTGAAATTTTCCCATGTTTGGCTTTATTTAATCACTCAAACTTCACCCTCATGATTAAACCACACCAATCATGGGTCAATCTTAAATATACCACACCATGTCATGTACTATTACTTAAGTAATCTATAGGGTGCATTTATTAGGCACAGTAAAAGAATGTTATGAGTCTTTGCAAGGATGTATTTTAATTCATGTCAAAATTGCTTGTTGCTTTATTTTGTGTAATAAAATGTTAATAGACGGAAGGTATTATTATCTGTTTGTGATTTTTTAAGTGATGGTACAACTGAAGTATTTTGCAGAGAGTATTTGAAACACAAGAGATTGAAAGAAAGGTAGGAGGATGATAATTAATTTTCATTGGACTCTGAGGCAGAAAAGAGACTTTGTATCACATGATTACATGGAAATAGAGAACAGCAGTTTGCTTTGAAGTTTATAGTCCAGAGGAAAATTCATGAACAATGCATTTAAAAATGTCTGCAGTCAACATTTATTTATTAAATACTTTAATAAAGCAAAATAACTTATTTTGCTTTATTAAAGCATTTATTTTATGCCTATTGCTGTGGTGGTTTCAGTACTTTGTTTTTACATCTTTATATACACGTTCCAGTACCTTCCTTTAGTGGCCGGGATCTTCAATTGTTTTGGTTTTTTGGTACATATATATATATATATATATATATATATATATATATATATATATATATATATACATATCTTATTGGATATATATAGACGGGTATTGGAGAGCACAGCCTCTTTGGAACACCTTGACCCTCCTACCACAATAAGAATTTGTACCTCTCTCACTCCTTCAGAAGAGCTGCCCGCAGTAGATAAACAGCTGTTAATTCCTGTATCGGTACCACTATCCCTTGATAATCTCTTTCTGCGGATGGGTATTGGAAAGCACTGCCTCTTTAGAACACCTTGACCTTCCTACCACAATAAGAATTGTATGTGACCTTTGTGATATATACATTTTTTCTGTACCAGTTTCTCTAGTATATAACTGTAGGCATTTTATTTTTGGAGAACGCTGCTATAAGGGAACTCATCCATACTTTCTCTCTTCCACTTCCTCTACCATTTCTTTCTCTTCCCTTTCATATTGTTCTGTCTAATGTGTTGACCTCCACATTTTTGTCAGTGGATTTTGCCCCTCTCTTTTTCTGCCATCACCCCCTGGTTTGGATCCTTTATTCCTGCCCCTCAGTATAACCCCTCACCTCCTAATTCTTATTTTTCTCCTATTACACTCTTTTATATTTGTCTAGAAGTGTACTCAGCACACTTTCTAAATGTTTTACCAGGTATAAAAACAATTTGTAGTTACTTGTTTGTACCCACCAAACAATTTCTCTCAGGTTTGCTTTGCTAGAGATAGCTTTTCTCTTCTCTCCTCATCCCTACAGGCCAGCTCAGCCTGCTCATTCACCCTCCACTCTGCTCCGGGCTCACTTCGCTACACTACCCTACCCCCATTCCCATCCACCCCTAAGCTCATTACATTTATCTCTATCGTCAACTCCACCCTTTCTCTTCCATTACCCAATTATCTCCCTCCACCTCTGCAAACAGATTTATCCAATTTTCCTGCACCCAATTAACTCCTCAATCACTATGGCCCCTCCACCTCTCACACATCATCACCTAATTAATATTATTTCCTGCATGGTCCATATTCTAATTCTATTCTTACTAACACAAAATACATTCATACATAACAACTTAAAACCCCACCAACCACTTTTGACACACAAACCCTTCCTATAAAACTAAACAGACTTAGTTACTCTAACATCTCTCCCTCTCTAATATCAACAGACACCATCACCACATATAGATTTAAACCACTACTGCCTACCCCTAAGTTTAAATTATGTCTAGTATTACACTACATATCCACCACCCTTAGACAACAGACGCACATCAAACTGTACCTACTCCACATATTAACACAATGTGGAGATATCCATTCAAACCCTGGACCAACTCATATTCATGCACCCACCAATATCCAAGCATAACAGTCACATCACCACATCCATACATCCACCACTACTCTACAGAATCACACATCCAACCATACACTTCTCCTAACAACAATAAACACGCATAGTATCTGCAATAAAATAACTGAATTCCACACCTGGCTATCTACGCACACCCTAGATATTAATGCAGTAACAGAAACATGGCTAAAACCACACATAGCTCACACTGAAATTCTCCCTCCTGGTTATAATATAATCCGTTCAGACAGACTGCATAAAAAAGGTAGCAGTATAGCACTAATCTATCAAAACTCACTACAGATGACTACCTATACAAAACCCATCCCCACTTTTGAAAACCTAGTACTCCTACTCACATCCCTTCACATAAATAGAAACAAACAAATATGCATAGCTGTAATCTATATTCCCCCAGGCCACAACATCCACATACTCAAAGACTTTCTATCCTGGATTAATCAGAATATACTGCATAAAACTGTTATTCTAGGAGACACCAACATTAATTGGTTAAACTTAGATAGCCCCTCCCCTGCATACAGCATAAACCTTCACAGTTTTACTCAACTCATGACTACCCCTACCCATGGTCTGTCAACAGACTCTGAATCTACCTTAGACTGGATACTAGTAACACATCCCCAAAACTACATGAACTCAGGCACCCTACCAAACACACTAAGTGACCATCTCCCAGCATATACTTATAGGATCCTACTTCAATCAAGTAAACCACATTCATATAGAACCTCCAGAAACCTTGCTCACTTTGATAGAGATCAGTTTATAAATATCCTAAACTCCCACAACTGGAACCCCCTAAAAACACTCCCCTTAGATGAAGCCATTGATTATTTCAACAAGCTCTTCCTAGATGCCCTCAATAGCCTAGCTCCTATGTGTACCAAACAAACAAAAAACAATCATGCCCCCTGGTTAACAAAACTAACCAAACAAACCATCTATCTGAGAAACAAAGCTTCGAAAATATGGCTAAGAGAGAGAGAACAAAACAAAATGAACTTCACTACAAGCAACTGTGTGATAAATCAAAAAAGCTTGTGATACAGGGCAAAAAAGATTATTTCTCCACTAAACCATCTTCCTCATACAACAACCCCAAAACAATTTGGAAATCTGTCTCCACTTTACTTAACCCAGGTACTATCCAAAACCCATCCACAGCACCAGAAAAAACACCACAAGAATTTTCCCAAGAATTTAATACCCATTTCATCTCTACCATTCAAAATCTACTCAAAGGTAGCCCTTCAAGACCTAATACCCACCTACGTCTACCTACTAAACACATCCCCTCCCTTTCAGATCACACCAATATTCCACCAGCAAACTCCTTCTCTATCCAGCCTGTACCCACCTCCAAGGTCTTGAAACTCTTACAACAAATCAAACCTAGCTCACTATCTGCAGATAATCTTCCCCCTGAATACCTGCATCTAGCAGCTATAACAATAGCATACCCAGTTACCATTCTCATAAATCGCTCACTCTCTGAATCATACGTTCCCCACCTATGGAAAAAATCTATCATTTCCCCTTTACATAAAGGAGAAAACTCTCATGATCTTTCTAACTACCGCCCCATCTCTATACTCTCCCCACTATCAAAAATCTTGGAAAAATGTGTCCACTCACAACTAGCTAAACACCTAACTAGTAATGCTCTTCTATCCCCCACCCAATATGGGTTTCATCCAGGACATAGCACTATCACTGCCTTACTCTCCTTCACTGACACTGTCAACAAAGCCCTAGATGCTGGTCATCATACCTCAGTTATCCTAATAGACCTATCTAAGGCCTTCAACACAGTGTCACATACTAGGCTAGTAAGTCAACTATCAAAACTAGGCTGCTCCCCAAAATCCCTAGAATGGTTCATCTCTTACTTACAAAGCAGGGAGCAGTCAGTAAGATGGCAAAATGTACAATCCACTTACCAACCCAACAATATAGGATTACCACAAGGATCAATTTTAGGTCCTCTAAAGTTCAATATTTTCATCAATGACCTGCACAAAGCCCCCCATATCCATAATCTCGTCCAATATGCTGATGACTCATCTCTGATAGCCTCCTCTAAATCCTTCTCTGATCTTCTCACAGCCACACAACAGGCTTTTACCTCCATTGAATCATGGCTTATGAACACGCAACTTATGCTAAACCCCAGAAAAACTAAACTTTTACTTTTCTCAGCAAAACCACCTGACTCTGGCTTCAAAATCTTTGCAAAGGACGGCACACAAATAGAACTAGAGAAAACAACTAAATTACTAGGATTAACAATAGACAACAAACTCACTTTTGAACTGCACATCTTAAATTCAGTAAAGAAAACCCACTTCAATTTAAGCAAACTATATAGACACAAACTCTATATGGATAAATCCACCAAATCAAAATTAGCAAATACCCTACCCATCCCCTCCCTTCTATATGGTAGTGCTATTTTTACCAATCTACACACAACCCTTAGTAACAAACTACATTCTTGTTACAATAAAATAGCCAAATTTGCCTCCGAAAAACAACACTGCACTCATCACTGCCAAGCAATTACCAAACTAAAATGGCTTGAATTTTCCCACCATCTACACTACACCTAACTAACTTTAGCCCATAAGCTAATCAGTTAACCTAATCAATGCCCAGCTCTTGGTTCACTCCTAAAAATGTATACCCCCACAAGAACACTAAGATCTTCCTGTAAGCAGATGCTTTCTGTTACAAAACCCAACAAAAGAGCAGGACAATGTCTGTTCTCCCATTCAGTCGCCAAACTATGGAGTATGTTACCATCCAAATTAACACAAACTGACCATCCAAACAAATTCAAAGAAGCCCTAAAATCTTATTATCTATATAATCCTTCCTGCTCATGCCTAAGAAGCAAACCTCCTTAAACAACACACACAGCACAGACTCCTAGACTGGTATATGTTAAGTACACTAGCCAATCATAAAAATAGTGTAAACTACACTGTCTGCAAATGAATTTACTGTATCGAAATCCAGGTATTTACACTGTCGTAACATCTCAACCTATGCAATGTTTTCCTAATTCATTATCAATGTAAGCCTGTACATTTGTAAATTGTAAAATGTATTATTACTATTATATTTGTAATACTTTTAAATCTTATGTTAAACTTTATCTCTTTTTGTAACACTTTATCTCTTATTGTAATACACTGAGGAGCTTTTCTCCTCGGGCCTCCACTGAAAATGGGTCTTTGAACCAGTGGACCTTCCCAGTCAACATATAATAAATAATTAAATAATGATGTATGTGTGTGTATATATATATATATGGTTCCCATTCAGAAGCCTGAAACATCATAAGCCTGAAAATCAAAATCCTGAAACCAAAAGCCTGAAAATTCAGAATCCTGAAAACTCAAAATCCTGAAAGCCCAAAATCCTGAAAGACCAAAATCCTGAAACTCAAAATCCTGAAAACACAAAATAGACATACTGATGTCATTGTGGCTTTGCTATTGTTAGCCCTGTGGTGTTCGGTCATGCGTTGGGGTCAGGTAAGTGTGCGGTTGGTTTTATTTTAGGGTTAGGGGCGGTTTAAGAGAGTTAGGGTTAGGCAGGTTAGGCATGTATGCAATAGTGACAAATATTGGGGCTAGGGGCGGTTTAAGTGAGTTAGGGTTAGGGCGCGGGTCAGGTGAGTGTGCGATAGTGACGGACCTTAGGGTTAGGGTTAGGGTCAGGGTCAGTTGGTAGATATTAGTGTCTTTATAGTGACATATTAGCATTATTTGTGTTTTCAGGATTTTGAGTTTCAGGATTTTGGTCTTTCAGGATTTTGGGCTTTCAGGATTTTGAGTTTTCAGGATTCTGAATTTTCAGGCTTTTGGTTTCAGGATTTTGATTTTCAGGCTTATGATGTTTCAGGCTTCTGAATGGGAACTATATATATATATATATATATATATATATATAGATATATAGATATATATATATAGATATATAGATATGGATATATTACATATATCTCATCAAACATTGAACCTTACAATAATGAACAATGAAAGAACAATTATTTTTGACAATCTAAAATGATTGAAAACAAAAATTACAACTATATTTTTTTTGCAGGGGGGGTAAGCCCCCTAACCCCACACCCACTGCTAATTATATATAACAACAGTGAGATTACATAACAGCAAGTAAATGGCAAATTTTCTTACCCTGGTGCACCATGACCCAATACAAAAGTCTGTCAGCAAAACCTTTATTGAAATAGTTTTCTCAGAAGAGTACACCATGTTATTCACAGCCTGAGAAAGAGGTGGCTCATACGTTCATAGGTGTCTTCTAGGCTAATGGCCCTGGAGCCTTTACAAGGCTAGCCAATAGGATTACCCTGGCATCATGCCACCCAACCTTAGTTTCCAGTGCCTCTGTCGAGTAGAGCCATTGGAGTGATCCCTTGGATGAATTTTCTATTTTTCATCCACTCATCAAGATTTATTTTGAAGAAGGCCAGTGAGGTGCTCTGTTTGACATGTAAGGGAAGTCTATCCCATAGCATGGGCAGTCTCTGGGTTATGAACCTGTCCCTCCAGCACATTCTATTGATTGTGGTAATGAGGTTGAGGTCTCTGGAGTGTGTAGTATGGAGGGATTGTGATTTAATTAACTGTAGCATTTATAATAGAGCTGGGTCAGACGTGGCTTTGTAAGTCAAGCAGAGACCGCCACTAAGTAGGTGATATGAGACAGAGAATAGTTGGAGTTTTTTGAGTCTGTCTATATGGGACAAGTGTTTAAGGCCTAGGATCCTCTTTGTGGGGTACTTTTGTGGCCTTTCCAGTTGTTGCAGGTGTTGAGTGAGGTACATGCCAAATGGGGCATTGTACTTGATGATTCGCCTAATGAGGGAAGAGTAGAGAGAGACAATAACCTCTTTCTTCCTGGATGCAAAACCCTTAGTAATGAGATGTGCTACATAGAAGGATTTTCTGACCACAGTAGTAGTGTGGTGGTCAAAAGAGAAGTTGCAGTCAACCTGTATTCCCAGATCTCTTATAACACCTTCTGTGTTCAGTGGACTACCATCAATGTGGTAGTTCATGGGAACTGTTTTTTTCCCAAAGGGGCTGACAACACATTTTTTGGCATTGAGCTTAAGGCCATGGTTCTGACACCAGTTGTTGGTCTCAGTGAGGCCTTTCTGTAGGATGTCAACATCACTTATGGAGTTAGAAATAGCTCACAATTTGCATTTGTCTGTAAACTTTGTCAGCCATCCCCCATTCATGTTGGACTGAACTTCTGAGAAGTAGATACCAAACAGGAGAGGACCCAGGACCAATCCCTGTGGGACTCCACTCATGACTGGTCGGCAGTCTGACCTGGAGTCAGCTACTTTCACACTGTGGGTTCTGTCCATGAGCCAGTTTGCAACCCACCTAGGGATATGGGGTTTGGTGCCTAACTTAGTGAGTTTTTCTATGATTCCTGAGTGGGGAATGGTATCAAAGGCCTTGGCCAGATCAAGGTAGGCTGTATGAACCACCATGCCTTCATCCACAGCTCTGGTGACTGACTCAAAGAAGTCGACCAAGTTGAGCAGGTATGATCTACCCTTCAGAAAACCAAACTGTGTGAGATCCAGAGTTTAGAGATTCCCTATATCCTTGTTTATTAGGTCCATGATGATGTGTTCCATAGCTTTGCATATCAGACTTGTCAGGCTAATGGGATGATAGGACCCAGGGTCTGTACTCACTCCTTCTTTGTGGAGAGGGATGACTATAGCAGTGAGGCCATTCAATAGGAACAAAGCCAGAAGTGAGGCTGTGATTGAATGGGGCACACAGATGAGGTGCCAGTTCACTCTGTAGTTCATGTAGAACATGGCCAGGGATATTGTCAGGTCCCATAGAAGCTGTATTCTTTGCCTTGGACAGTGCTATTTTAACCTGTGCAGCAGTAATACTGGGTGCCTGGCAATCTACTGGTATTGTGATTGGTCCTTTGGGGGTGAAAGGGGGTAAAGTTGGGACTGAATCTGTTGGCCAGTATATTGGCAATATCTGTTGGCTCGCTATAGGAGCTACCATTATGCAGAAGCTCAGAGTAAATCTGGGTATTGCCATGGTGGCTCTTTACATAACTATAGAATGCCTTGGGGTTGTCTTTGCTATCTGCTGCAATTCTGTTTTCATAGCTAGCATTAGATGATTTGATGAGGGATCTCAACTTTTTGTTGAGGCTGATAAGGGAGTTTTTCCAGTCATGGGACTTCACCTTATTCCACATCAGTTTACTCCTTCTGTTGTAGAGTTTGTTTATGGCTGGTGAACATCAGATTGGCTTATTTTTTGGAGGAGAGTGTCTTGGTTCTATTGGGTAGGGTGAGATCCATGCATTTGTATATGTATTTGTACAGTTTCTAAGGTGATTAGTTTGTGGTCTGATCTAATCAGGAAGGAGTTGACTGTTGGTGTATAGCAATGGTCCCCCATGTTAACAATGACCAGGTCAAGGATATTGCTACCTCTAGTGGGGGTAAGAACAAGCTGGTCCAGGGCATTGGAATTAATGAATTCCAGGAAACGTTGGGTAAGTGTATTGGTACATGAGTAGCTTTCACATTTAATGAAGGGGTAGTTGAAGTCACCCAGTATGAGTGTGTTAGGTTGGACCCTAATATTCTCCAGGGTGCTTAGGAATGTGGAGTGAGTGTCTTGGGACATGGTTGGGGACCTATAACAGGCTACGACCTGAATTGCTGTCTTGCCCAATGTTAGTTGCACCTGAAGTATCTCTGATGCATTATGCAGGGCTACCAGTCTGGAGGTGCGTTCATCCTTTATGAATATGGAAACAGCACCACCTTTGAAGCTTCTGTCCAAGTTCTGGGCCCAAAAGGTGTGGAATGAATTATAGCCTGGTAGTGCAGGGGTGCTTTCTGCTGCCTTGAACCAGGTCTCTGTTACAGCACAAATGCCGATGTTCTCCATTTTAATGAGTGCTTTGATTGAGTGCATTTTGAGAGTTAGACTTCTAGCATTGAGCAGCATGGCCCTCAGATTGCACTTGTTTGTAGCTGTTATTGTGGTAATTTGGTCTTTGGAACACTGCCTAAAACAGTCACTATAGGGGTGGCAAGAGCCTTGGCCAGTATCCAGAAGCCCAGGGATGACCGATGCAAGCCATCTCTGGCAAAGCATTGAGGTCTGTCAATCATGTCATCCCAGGCAGACAGATACTGGACCCCCATAGAATAACACCAGAAACTTAGCCAATTGTTGAAATCAATCATTTCTGCTTGTACTGCGGTATCATTCTGGGTGATGATAGGATGCTGCTCAGGGCTGCAGGGCTCATATGAGCATTCACTGTTTTGACCTCCAACCACATATGAATTTATAGAACACCTTGCTATAAAACATTTAGAGGCAAAATCCAAACCTAGTTTAGTCCACATATCCGGATCATTTTAATATCTGTATAATAGAATTAGTTAACTCCAATGCAACCTTTAATGAAATGTGTGTTGGGTTAGATTAATAATTATTTCTGGATAAATTAATGTCCTTACACTGAAACACAAATTTTGTGAAATAGGTTTGAATTCTTTGTAACCTTCTAATATCAGCAGTAGACTAACTGCAGAAAAGTGCAGTACACATATCTGCTATTACTACAGCTTTTTAATGTGGAACCAATATACACATGTTTTGCTGTCACTCACTGACTTTTTTTTAACTGAAACATGATGCCAGATGCATTTAGTAACAATTTGGTTCATGCTCACAGTCTAATAAAGTGCTGAGGTAAAGTAGAATTGTAGCATACTTATTTCATTTCATTTATTTCACAAAGATAATGGTGTTGGTCCCATTAAGCCTCATGTCTTTCTCCCAAAAGACTCAAGGTGACACTCATTCTGGCAGAGGGAAATTTAACCAAGACCTAACTATGTTACTGTTTGCCAGTTAGGACAATCCTTTGTGAAAAAGACCAATGTCTTTTACTTCTTTAACTTTTTGGTGGCACAATTTTGATCTGTGGATAGACAAAGAGCATGTGAGTAGAATGCTACAGTGGCAGAAAATAAGAACTTTGTCATTAAGTATAAAATGCATTTTATTGTTCCACTACCTATATCCATCTAGTACACAGCTGCCATTAGTTTGTTTCTGCCACCACAGAATGTAGACATACCAAGCCAGTAACACAACAGTTCCAAGGCAGTGTAGAAGCAGAACCACGTAGTCAGGATACATAAATGAATGAATAACATTTAATCCAAGTAGACATAATGCAGACAGTATTCTTGCCACAATCACAAACAGTCACTGTTTCTGCCACCCCTCATTGTAGACTTTTGATGACACTATTAGGGAAAGGCAATACCTAGTGATCATAATCATCATCAAAGGTGGGTGTGCAAATATAACTACTAAGGTGTCAATGCAACAAAATAACATATTAAATAAACAAATAACACTAACAGAAGTGAAAGAGCAAATAAAACATTTAAAAGATAATAAAGCTCCAGGACTGGATGGAATAATTCCTGAACTATATTAGATTTTTCCTTAATATCTAATAAAGAAAATGATGAGTGCCTTTTTGATGGTTAAGCAAAAATGTATAACACCCCCATCGTGGAAGTATTCAGTTATCTCCCTCATATTAAAACAAGGTAAGGACCCCAAATCCCATTATTCATATCGGCTAATTTCGTTACTAAACACTGATTATAAAATGTTCATGACAATATTAGCTAATAGGATAAAGAAAATATTATCTAATCTAATACATAATGATCAGACAGGGTTCATTCTTCATAGAAAAGTGCAAGATAACATTATTAAATTGCTATCATTAATAGACATAGCATGCAGATGCAAAAAAACAACTAGCTATTATCAGCCAAGACATAGAAAAGGCACTTGATTCTATTAGTTGGTCTTATCTACAAAGACTTCTGATTGGTTTTGAATTCTCTCCAGAATTTGTCAACTTGTTAATGAAAATTTATAGTGGGGCACAAGCTTATGTGAAAATCGGATCATGTCTGTCCTCACCACTAGAAATCCTCAAAAGAACTAGACAAGGTTGTCCTTTGTAACCATTATTGTTTGCTCTTTCAGTGGAACTTTTGCTACATATATCATAAACAAGCAAAATTAAAAAGGTTTTCAAATTAATAAGGACTATAGTCTTAAGATACAATTATTTGCTGATGATGTGTTGTTAATTTTGGGTGATATTGGTGGTTCTTTACATGATGTTATAAATACTTCAAGCAAGTTTAAAAGAATTTTAGGGCTTAAATTTAATCATAATAAATCCAAAACATTACTAATTAACAAAAAGATCAACAAAAACCCAAGCAATAATAGCCTGTTTAATTGGGAGAATGATGTATTAGAATATTTGGGTGTCAGTATAAAGAGTACATGGAAAGAGTCTGTTAAACTAAACTATAATAATTTAATAACCACCATTAGTGAACTAATCAAAAGATGGAATAAAATCGGTTACCTATTACAACCGTGAAACCACAGTTGCGCGAATACGGAAACGTCGACACATATTGAGCGACCCACAAAAACACTGAATATCCTGAAGCATGAAATTCAAAATGTCGAATTGTCATAGTTGGCCCTTCTCCAGTATAGCTCCTTAAGGTAAGTGTGCAATAGTTACGGACCTTAGGGTCAGGGTGCAGGTTAAGGTGAGTGCATACATAGTAATATATGTAAGGTTTAGTAAAGGGTTAGAAGTAGGGTTTTGTTAAGTGTATGTATGTCGATTATTTATTGTGTTTGGGTATAGCTCCTTAACGTAGTTGTACAATAGTTACGGACTTTAGGGTTAGGGTGCGGGTTAAGGTAAGTGCATACATAGTAATATATGTAAGCTTTAGTTTAGGGTTAGAAGTAGGGTTTTGTTAAGTGTAAGTATGTGGATTATTTATTTTGTTTGGGTAGGTAGTACATAGTGGGTGGTGGGGTTGGTTAACTATGGCGATTTGACATTTTGAATTTCGCGGTTCAGGACGTTCGGTGTTTTCGCGGTTCACTCAATATGTGTCAATGTTTCCGTATTCATGTATGTGAGGTTTTGCAATTATAATACAGACCAAAAAATGTTTTTCACAATGGAGGATAGGCTGTCTTTAATTAAAATGATAACTTTACCTAAAATGTTGTTTTATATAGTTATTGATACTACCCCCTCCATTAGATTCCATGCTACTTACATTTTTATGGTTCCCCTTAAAACCTAGGATTGCATATAAATGGCACATTAGAGCTTGGAACAGTAATGGAATAGCATTCTCTAGCTTAGATCTTATTCCAAATCAGTCATAATTAATGTAATATTACATTGGATCACACCTACCTATATAGCTGGCTGGAAAACAATGCATGAGATTCATATAACGTTTGTCAGAACTATAGAAAATCAATTTAAGGAACAATATGGAAAAAGTAGAATTAATTTGCTTTTACGTGAATTTTGTATATTTAATAAGAAGTTTGATCATTTTTCTTTTTCTTTTTTTTTTTTTTTCAGAATTAACTTTTTATTTCATTTTCCAAGATTGTATGTTACAAAAACAATTAGTACATAGTAGAAATAAAATAACAATGGATTTACATAGGATCAGATAACACATGTTGTACTATATTTCACGATTTTTCTGTGAGTTTATCCTTGCTGGTGCAACACTTTTAACAGAATTTAAACAAGAGAAAAAATACCTTTTCCTTTCTAACAAGCTTTGTCCAATGGTAGAACATATCTTGTAATATAAAGTGAAATAGGAGTATCAATAAAAATTAATAATTAGTTATTTATATAATTTTTTACCATTGACCATTGTTACCTTATATAGAAAATAATTATAATTGTCTCCCTGTATCTAACAAGGGAAACTATTTACAATATTTACATTATTTACATATGCTTGTCACTCTTTTTTTTTTTTTTTTTAATATTTTTATTCATTTCCAAAAACAAGAAAACATGAATGCAGGTTATTTATGACAATGAAGCATTTACAAATTATTTAAAAAGGTAGGCTAAAACCTCTAAACAGATATCAAACATTAAAACCAAAATAAAGTATTTACAAGGGTGTCTATTGTTGACATATAATTGAATGGTTTAAATCTTACCTCACTGACAGAAAACAAGCTGTTCTCTGGGACAATCACATCTCATCTCTACTGCCTGTTTCCATTGGGGTTCCTCAAGGCTCTATCCTCGGCCCACTTCTTTTTTCCATCTTCATTAATGATCTTCAAACTACAATCCCTCAAGCAACCTGCATTCAATATGCAGATGATTCAACACTCATTTGCTCAGCTCCTTCTACCCCAGAACTAACCTCTCTCACCCAAAAAGTATTCACTACAGTAGAAACATGGTTCTCTAATCGCTTCCTCTTACTAAATGCCAAAAAAACCAAACTTCTTCTATTTTCTCCCACAGCTAGAACCTCCCCTTTAAATTTCTCCATCTCTTCGAACAGCGCCACTGTTATCTTACCCGACACTTCAACTAAATTATTAGGCGTTACAATTGACAATAAACTCTTTCGACCTACACATTAACAACTCCATAAAGTTAGTTAACAGAAAGATAGGATCCTTATATCGACTCAGACCTTTTCTTACACCACCTACCAGAACAAGGATTGCTCACTCTCATCTTATATCAACTCTTCTATATGCTGCCTATCTTCACTAACCTCAAAAAACCAGCCTTAGCAAACTGACAACCTGCTATAATAACATTGCCCGCTTTGCTACTGGTAATCCCTATAGAACTCATCACTGCCTCAACTTACAACTTCTAGGCTGGCCTGAGTTTCAAAACTATCTTTTAATCCATCAACTCTGCATTGCCCATAAAATACTATACCAACCTAATAACACCCCAATACTCTCTCAACTCATAACCCCATATAAAAATCTCAACTCTCTCCGCTCATCCAGCAAACTTCTGACAAGTTCAACAAAGTCTAATAATAATGCTGGTGACTCTCTATTTACCAATGCTATTGGGTCAAAATGGAATTTGTTACCACTAGCTTAACAAAGATAACTTCATTGCCCTCTTCAAACAAAACATTAAAAGGCATTTCCAAAATCACTGGCTTTGCTCCTGTCATAAACCTGATTAGTCTATCTCTATTACTACCCAACAAAACCCTTATTCCCATCCTCATTATTTCCCCTTACCCTTGCCTTTCCATATAAATCCAATCAATTCTTTTGTCACTACTTGTTAATTGAGAATTGAACTGCATGGAGTAGTCATAGTAACTAACTCCTGTACTAGTATTTTACACATAAGAGTGTTATCTTTTATTTTTATTTTTATATGTTTTTACTTGCTAACTCTATTACTAACTCTTAGATGTTCATTATTATTAGTACTGTTAGTACATTTTATATAACAATTTGTGTGTGTAAACTTTTTTACTTCTTCTTAGAATGTATCTCACTTTGTGGAGCTTTTCTCCCCGGGCCTCTACTGAAAATGGAGATTCTTCCAGCTGGACTAGCTCGGTCAACAAATGTAAAATAAAATAAAATAAATAAATAATAAAAACTTTCTATACAATTGTTTCCGGATTATAATCTGCTGCAGTCATTATTCTCCAGTATTTCAGTTACTTTTTGCCATGCTACGTATAATGATGTAGTTCTTTCAGTTCTTCCTTTAATAGTGTTCATTTCCAATTGCAATACTGCTGACACCATATTCATGAATTGCTTAAAAGTTGGAGAAGCTTTGGATTTCCAGTTTGATGTAATGTTCTTCCTTGCAATAGCTAGGAGAGTCCATAAGATTACATATTTTGTTCTTGGCACACAGTCGGGTATAGGTGCATTAAACAAAATAATAGTTTTGGAAAGCTGGAATTTATCATTGAATACCATTTGCAGAAAATAATTTATTTTATCCCAATATGGTTTTATCAAATGGCATTCGTAGAACATATGTTGCCAGTCCGCTTTTATTGATAAATCACATCTCCAGCAGCCAATATTTTTCTTAAACATAAGTTCCATTTTATGAGGGGTTACATAAGATATGTGTATGAATTGCCATGTAAAAAGTCTCCAATGTAATATGCTTTGGAGAGAGAAGAATTAGTTTTTTATCTCTGTCATTTGGCACATGTCCATTAACTGATCAATAATAATTCCATATTTTGTCATTATTATGCATTTTTATTTTTTTGTTTGTTTTATAAATAGATGATAAGTATCCCTTTCCAGTAATGGGTTGATTCGTTAGTAATATTATATGTTCTATAAGGTTAGGAACATTTTGTCTTATTGATGGTTGCATTGTTTCTTGTTTGCTTAATATATACTGTCTTAATTCTTGTACATGTAACCACAAACTGTCTTCCATATTTAATTTCTGTTTAATCTGGTCTATTGTCAGAGGTTTTCCAGAGTTTAGCAATTGATGCCAATATATTAATCCCTTTTCTTTAAGCATGTTGACTACTTCCATATTAAATGTTATTATATTACCTTGTGTGTACGCTACTGGATATAAAAGAAATGACCATGCTTTAATATCAGGATTGCTATTAATAAGATTTTGGAAAATTTTTAATGTATAAGTAATGTATTTGGAACTTATATTTTTATTCTTATGTATCATCATATATTCCTTCATCAGCCATAGAAAATTGTTTGGTATGAAATCTGTATACTTATTTGCTACTACAAATCTTGATTTTAACCAGATTCTCTCATGAACTAGCTTCCATTTTGATGTATATTTTGTATTTAGCCATAATGATATTGTTTTAATAAATGATGAATGCAAATATATTTCTATGTCTAGTAAACCTATGCCACCTATATCCCAATCATCTAGATGATACTTCATAGATATCCTTGTTTTTTTTGGATACCATAGGAATCTTACCATTAAATCATTTAATTGTTGTAGGTGCGATTTAACTGGTAGCAAATAACAAGCTTGTATGAAATAAAGAATTTTTGGAAATATGATCATTTTAATTAAATAAAGCCTTTCTTCCATTGAAAAGAAGAATTTATTCCATCTCTGTATTAGATTTTTAATATTATTTAAGGTCTCTTTATAATTTGTTTCAATTGTAGTATCTAGGTTGTTAGTTATTATAATTCCACAGTATTTAATTATATTATCGGTAGAGATATATTTATGGCATTTTTTATTTAGATCTTTTTTATTAGTATTTATAAGCAATACATTTGTTTTGTTCTCATTAAATTTAAGACTTGAAAAGTTTTGAAAGTTTTGAATTGAGTCCCATAATGCTTTTAAACTGCTATTATTATTTTTAAGGTAATTAAAATATCATCAGCAAAAAGTTGAATTTTAAGCTCTAGGCTGTTGTCTAGTTGTATTCCTTCAATATTTTTATCCATACGTATATTATTTGCTAAGGGTTCAATGACTAGCGCAAACAATAACGGAGAAAGAGGGCAGCCTTGTTTTGTGCCCTTAGTTATTTTAATAGATTTAGACAGACAAGATCCCAGTTTTATATAAGCCAATGATTTTTCATATAATGATTTTATTAACAAAGTGAAGTTGTTTGAGAAGCCATATCCTTCTAAAACTAACCACAGATAATCCCAGTTCACTGAATCAAATGCGCTATTTATGTCTAAGCTAATAACATTCATTTTGTTTTTTTGTGACATTTATATTATCAATTAAGGAACGAATTCTTTTAATGTTGTCATAAGTGTTCCTATCTTTTATAAAACCTGTTTGATCCTCCTCTATCAAAAGTGGTAGTAATTGTTTTATTCGAGCAGCATGTATTGCCATAAAAATTTTATAATCTATATTAAGAAGTGAAATGGTTCTGTATGATGAACATTCACTGGGATCTTTATTTTGTTTCAGAATTGGTGATATTAATGTGTACTTCCAAGAAGGAGGAATGTCTTTACCATTTTTAACTGATGTAAAGACATTCAATAACAACAGCAAAGCCTCATTTGATAGTAATTTAAATATTTCTGGGGTGATATTATCTATACCTGGAGCTTTGTTTAATTTTAGCTTATTTACTTCAGCTTTAAGTTCTGTCATTGTTATTTGTTTATCTATTAGTTGTACCTGCTCCTCTAATAACCTAACTTTAACATTGTTTTTGAGAAAAGCTTTCAATGCTGAATGTGTTTCTGTTTTCTCATTTTGATTATTAAGTTTATGAAAAAATAGCCTAAAAGCTTCTAGTATTCCTTCTAAATCAGATACTTTCTTTTTGGTTTCTATATTATGTATTTCCTTGATTTGATTTGTTTTAATAATCTTTTTAGTACTATTTGCTATTCTTTGTTGGTTTTTAGGGTTCATTGAATAGTAACATAGTTTAATTTTTTCTAAGTTGATCATTGTTTTGTGGTGTAGCGTCTCTGAGTATTTTTTTATTAGTATCTTCTAGTTCTTTTATTAAGTTGGTGTTTCCATTTTGAATATCAAGCTTTAAATTACCTACTTTTGACTGTAATTTCATTAATTCCTTATTCCACTGTTTTTGTTTATTTTTATACCATCCCACCACTCTTCCATATAGGTATGCTTTCAATGCATCCCATATATATATTTCAGATACATCTTTTGTAAGATTGATATCTAAGAATGTTTGTGTCTCTTTAATATAAAATTCCTTAAAATCTTTGAGATTTGTTATGTAAGATGGTATTCTTGTTACTGATATCCTTCTCTTGAAACATAAGTCTATCTCAAATGTTATGGTGTTATGGTCCGAAAATGGACATGAAATTGTCTTGACTTTATTTAATTTAGAGGTTAAATCCTTTGTTATGTACACTCTATCTATTCTAGAGTATGTATTATGTCTATGGGAAAAATGTGTAAAGAATAGTGAATCTGGGATAGTATACTAATTTATGTCAACTATATTAAAAGTTTCAACAAACTCAGATAACAACTTTGTTAAAGGTGATCTCTTACGTGTAGTTTTAGTATTTGTGTCAGTTTCTTTTATAATGCAATTGAAATCTCCAGCTATGATTAAATTGCCTTTGGTATATTGTGCAATGTCTTCTAAGTGTTGTTTGGCCACTCTAACACCTAGTCCTGGTATCCAATAAATATTCACTAATGTATATATCATTTCATCGATAGATATTGTCACTAGACAAAACATTCCTGAGTTGTCATGGAACGTGTTTATGATTTTAGGCATTAAAGTAGTGTTTTTCCACAAAATTGCTACTCCCCTTCACTTCTGATTATAGGCGAACTTACTAGTATTGTATATTTTTTATTGTTTATTTTATTTATGTCTTCCTGTGTAAGGTGTGTTTCCTGTAAAAATATTAGTTGCACTTCACATAGCTTTAAATATCTATAAATACTTCCCCTTTTGCAGCTATTATTTAAACCATTTACATTAAGAGATATACATTTTGCAATTGGATTTATATTAGCTTTGCTTTTATCCATATTCATATACTCGTAACAATGTGTAGATGTGTGTACATGAAGAGAATGACTTGTTCTTTCTTCTTCCAACAGTATTACAATAGATTATAGACACCCAATAAAAGTAAATTACAAGATCATAACTGAGAACAATATAAGATAAACAACCACCAAACCCCTTCATGAGAAAAAACATCTCATCCTTGAATGATCAAATCATTCAAGCGATCTCTCTAAGTCTGCATTTCAGCATCCTCCCCCGGCCTTCTTATGGCATTAATCAAATATTTAATAACTTTAAAATATAATTGATTGTAATTACAACATTAAACAATTTTTATTTCTTATATTCCCTATAGCATGCTCCCCTGATTGCCTAGATTCTTTCAACATCAATGCAATGCAAAAATTAAAGGGAAATAACTTGGTATTCTGGCATCAGTTTATTGAAAATAAGAGTATTAAACCACTAAACTACCTTTTATGTAGTTTTGATAATAGTCAGGACAGTTAGTTGTTTATACACTCTCTATGGCAGTTGATAGAAAACAAAATGAGAGCATCAATCAACCTAGACACTGAATCTATACCTAGTTTGATTCAGCTTTTTATTAGGTGTCTTGAAAAAACAGATAATCAAAAATTAAGTATCTCACCTATCTATAAGATACTAGGAGAAGACACTGTAAAGTTTGACTCAGATTTTTGGAATTACTTTGTAAAGATTAATGGAGAACAAATAGCTGATAAATCAAAAAAAATGTTATTGAATTATACGTATGGTAACCTCTTCTTATATTGGAGATTGTATACATGGAAATTTATGAATAGGAATTGCTATACTCCACATAAAATAAATCTTATACTCAAAAGTAGAGAAAGTAAATGATGGAAATGTGATGAATTACTAGAGGCCAACTGGGTTCACATGTTCATTGAATGTATAAATGTGCAATACTGGAAAGACTTCAACTATTTTGTAAATGCTTTATGGTCTGATAACTGTGATATTTCTAACTCACTAATCCTATTCAATGTTCCTTTACCTATTGTAATACCTAAATCTCAGATTTGGTTACACTGGTCATTTCTTGCAATTGCCAGAAAAGTTATTACTTTGAACTGGAAAAGTAAGCAAGATTTAATGTTTAAAGATTTTATTAATTTAGCAAAAGTTGTTTGTACAAAAGAACTGCAAACCATTTGTTATAGAACTCATAACATTACTCATAAAAAATATAATGGCAAAAACTGGGAAACCTTTTGAACAGATACTGATAACTTATCATAAATAAAATTATTGTTTATCATGGATGAATGTAAATATTGTAAATAGTTTGTTATTGTTTTATTGTATTTGTTACATGTACATTTGCATATGTTTATAATGAAAATAAAATAAAAATGTTTTTGAAAAAAAAGGTGGGTCTGCAAATTTTGTATGTTTCTTAATCCCCCCCACCCCAGTATGGTATGAGACAGGTGAACTGACAGAGGCCAGGCAAACAAGTTTAGTGATGTAATGGGATGTATTACTTAACTACTTAAAATTCTATACTCAATTTGACATACCATCACATTCACTATAGTTGTAAACTGTTCTATTTTTAGTCTCTTTTCCTGTATATGAAATGTTCTAGGTTCCACACCCAAGCTGAGTATGCTTTGTAAGTCCCAAGCACATTAACCACAGTTAACAATTCTAAAGGAGTAAAATAAAGTTTTTCCTTTGTTACTTTATCACCTATCTTCCACTAGGTACCACTTGAAGTTGGCTAAGCTGTCTCCTTCTACAAAGGACTGGTGAGCTGACCACTGACTTCTCATTTATATCCTTCTAGCTTGTTTCTGTTTCGACTAGGTTCTGTACTTGAACCATTTTTAGTACCTTTCAGTGATGACTCCATTTTTCTGTGCCATTTAGTCACTGAATTGACTGATTGATTGAATGATTTATTGATTAATTGATTATACCTGAAAAATGCAAAGGACCTGGGAATAAGAAAAGCTACATCTGTGAAACTGAGGGAATGTCTTGGCAATGGTTTATATATGCCCACAAATTCCATAAAAGAGAACAGAAGTTTAAAAGTATGCAAAAATACAAAAACAAACAAATAAACGTAAATTACAAACACAAGTATAGCAGAACCGGTAACTAAAATGACAGATGCATACATTGAAGGTAATTAGCTATGTTGACAGAAAAACAAAAACAAGTTGCATGAAACTGAAGCACATAATATTGATATATAAAAATAGTTGTGGATACTGCCATCATATCAGAAAAAAAGCAAAGTGGATTCAGAATTATGTAAGTGTGCAGACGTCAGACCCACTTTTGAAAAGGGAACATTTCTTCTCCAGGACATGGAGCTTTGCCATTAAATGCTGCATGGCATGAAAATGAAATAGTCCAGATGAGAAATGGGATTAGATGTAGGGTGGCTACAGTGTTGGTAATGAGGAAAGTCAGAAGATGTATTCAGACTTATTTTATTTATTATTTTATTTTATTTTACATTTGTTGACCGGGCTAGTCTAGCTGGAGATATTTCCATTTTCAGTAGAGGCCCGGGGAGAAAAGCTCCACACAGAATACAATACAAAAGAAATATCATAGTGTTTGTAAGAAAGTTCGTAAAAAACAAAAAAACTATAAGTCTACAGCTTCCTATAATTACTAAATGAGTTAGTTTACCAGTTCATACAGTTACAGTCCAAAAAAAACTTATACAAACATAAAATAGTTTGTATGATATAGATACTATATGATACTATATAAAATAATTACTACCACACACAGTCATAGTTGAAAAAACTTTGAATAAAGCTTAAAAAATAAAATAAGAAATAATGAATCCATCATAAACTTAGAGTAATTTACATTAATTATTCCAATGAAGGGACCAGGAACGGAATCAAGATCAATCTTTTTTATCAAAAAGTTTTGCTTCACACCTTAATGCATGAAACAATATATATATGTATTTGTGGGGATTAGGGGTTGCATGAGGGGTTTCACAGTTGGCATAATGGTTAAAGTGTTTACATTACAGACAAAAGTTTTGGCATTACAAGCAAGCCCATTTACCATAACTGTAAGCACATCCTACACAGAAAATGATTAGTTAAAGTTCTTACTTTAAAATCTCCTGCAATCAAGCACATATTTTGATATGAAATTATCACAGTAAAATCTGTTGATGAAATGTGCATGCAAGGCAAACTTAAGCAACTACGTATGACTATAGGTTCACTGGTAATTATTAAGATAACTGCCCTTACACTTAACAAAACCCTACTTCTAACCCTTTACTAAACCTTACATATATTACTATGTATGCACTTACCTTAACTTACCTTAACCTGCACCCTGACCCTAAGGTCCGTGACTATTCCACACTTACCTTGAGGAGGAAACCATTCTCACACTCTCCACAAGGGCAGTTATCTTAATAATTCTGAATCCACTTCGTAAAAAGGGATGTATTTAGACAGATTACTGTCATTTCTTTCACATTATGACTATAGACCACTAATGTTATCTATTGTCTGAAAAACAATGAAATAATTTCCCTTAAATCATAGGATCGTATGATCATAGGAGATTACTAGGCTATTAAGCCGGAGGTCATTTTAAGCTTGGCCATTTCAACCCAGTGTGTAATACTGTACAGGTACTAATCAATACCAAAGATTGTATTTAGTGATAACTCCTCATGTCCAGGAGGGTTGTTGGCACCATCCCCAGTAAGAATTTACGATACCCCATTCACTCATCCAGGTTCCTCTTGAAGAGTGTTATAGAGGTGCTCTGTTTCACATGAACTAGTAGCCTGTTCCAAAGATGTGGCAGTCACTGGGAGAAAATTTTGTGCCTCCAGCATGTCCTATTTAAGTCACAGGCCATATTTAAGTCCCTGGAATGGAATAGGTATACCTAGACCCATTTGATTTATGGATATGCAGTAAGTTCATTAGGTTTGGGTATTGGGTTGCTCTGTAGGTGAGGCATAAGTCTCCCCTAAGAAGTCTATAAGATACGGAGTATAGTGACAAGGATTTTAGTTAGTCCATGCAAGGCACAAGCTGGAGGCCCTTGATCTTTTTTTTAGAAACCTCTGAGGTCTCTCTAATTGCTGTAGGTGCTTAGTACAGTACATACCAAATGGGTTGTTATACTCAATTATGGCCTAGATAAATGTCTAGGGGGGTTATAACTTGTTTTGCTCTCAAGGTGCTAGCTTTTACTAATCAGGTGAGCTACATGGAAATCTTGCCTTACAATGTCAGACATGTGGTGATCCTAGATTCCTTATCACTTCATGGGTAATTAGGGTATTGTTATTTATTTGACAGTGTGAAGGGACATTGTTTGTGCTGAAGGGAATAATGATGAATTTCTCTGCATTCAGTATGAGACCGTGACTAATACACCAGTCGCTGGTCTGTGTGAGACCATCCTGGAGTATACTGGCATCATATGTGGATTCATTGATTGCATTTAGTTTTCAGTCGTCTGCAGACTTGGTCAGCCACAACCCTTTAGTTTTGACCTGAACTTCTGAGAAGTGTATATCAAACAGAAGGGATCCAGCACTGATCCCTGTGGCATCCCACTGGTAACAGGTCTGCTGGTGGATGTGGAGTCATCCACTTTAATAGTGTGTGTCCAGTTTGTGAGCCAGTTGGCTACCCATCTTACAATGAAGGGGTTTACATTCAGTTCTCTAAGTTTATTGGTAATGTCTGAATATGGGATTGTGTCAAAAGCCTTTGCCAAGTCGAGGTATGCTGTATGCACAGATTTTCCCTCATCATTGGCCTTGGTCACATTTTCAAAGAAATCCACTAAATTTAACAGGCAGGATCTGCCCTTCATGAAACTGAATTGGGTAGGATCCAGGCTTTGAAGGTCACCTATGTCTTCATTTATGAGGTCCATCATGATATGTTCCACGGCCTTATAAATGATGCTGGTCAGGCTTATGGATCTGTAATTCCCTGGGTCTGTTGCTAGGCCGCATTTGTGGAGGGAAGTAACTGTAGCTGTTCTCCATTCTGTAGGAACAAAGCCTGTGGTTAAGCTATGATTTAAAAGGATACTTAGTGGTGATGCTGGTTCATGTTTTAGCATGTTTAGAAGACAGCCTGGGATGTCATCTGGTCCCATAGAGGCCATGTTCTTTGCCTTGGACAGGGCTTTGAGGACCTGCTTTTCAGATATGTAAGGTGCAGGGGACATTTGGGAGAGGATTTGTTGTAAGTTAGGAGGGTATAAGGGAGTGACATTTTCCTCAAACCTATCTGCTAGCAGGTTCATTATCTCTGTAGGGTTAATGTGTGTGATACCATTGGTCACCAGTTATGCACATGCACAACCCATTTACCTTCAACAGATATTTGTTTTGCTAGCCATCATATACGGAATTTGGATGGTTGATGATAGTACTCGAAAAAACACTGAATCCACAGAGAACCTCACTACATTCCATCTTTTTGATTCACATTATCTGCTGCTGGTGCTACTGGAAGGTTTTAGGCCTCGGGCACAGCAAATACTACATAAATGAAATGTTATATAACTTGTCTGAAAGTGAGTTGAATGGTACTACCAGCTTTTTAGCCTCTGTTGTCTCCTCCTGTCGGAGCAATCATAATTCATGTACCTGTCAAGATCACATAGACAGAGTGACTGTTCTTGTTCAACATTATGTCTGCACTATGCTGCTGCATTATGGTGGAACCCAATCTGATGCAGCATTTTAGTGGAACATGAGTACTAAGTCTAAAGAATATCAGTATAAAATCATAAAAGAAGAAAAATATAATCTGTATATTTGGGTAACATCACAGGTTAGACCTCTTCTATTCAAAAGAAAAAAAAAATAAATGTTGAGTGCTCCGAATCTACCAGCTTTTTAATATGTTATAATAGCAATCTAGTAAACAAATCAAACTGGAGAGCATACAGAAAGGCAGCAAATTAATACTGCTACCCTAAAATGTTATCTTATATGACAGCAATGCTATGTTGAAGAGTAAACTTGAAAATGAATTTCTTCATTTGTTTGTCATAGTTCCCTTTAATCTCACAGACTACATTCATTTTAATTTTTCTATATATGAGTTTAACAATTTTATGTTATGTTTTTTACTGGTGTTCTTATAAGGATCAGTGTACAATGATTTGCTTTTTTAGAAACCTCATCTGTAGATCCTTTTTTGCCTGGTAGAATGTTCTGACATTTCCTTTGTATGTTTTGTTAGCTGTCAAAGTTGCTGCATAGGTTCATAGGTTGGTACTAGGCTACTGGCCTAGGGTCTATACAAGCCTAGCCATAACAATTCCCTGTATATTTCTTCCAACAATATTTACTTCCCTGGACCCCTGTCTAGCAGGGCGACTGACATGATCCATGGGGTGAATTTCCTATCTCCCATCCATTTGTCAAGGTTCCTTTTGAAGAGGGCCAAGGAGGTGCTCTGCTTGACATGTATAAGCAGTCTATTCCAGAGTATGGGGAGTCTCTGGGTCAGGAACCTATCCCTCCAGCATGTTTTGTTCATTGTGATGACAAGGTTTAGATCCCTGGAGCATGTGGCTCTGAGGGAATTGGGATTTCTTTAAGTGGATCATGTCCAACAGCTCAGGGTTTGACATAGGCCTGTATGTTAAGCAGAGATCGCCTCTGAGTAGACAATATGCCACAGAGTATAGCTGAAGTTTTTTTTAGATGGTCAGCATAGGGCATCTGCTTTAGGTCTGTGATTCTTTTAGTGAGGTATTTCTGTGGCCTTTCCAGCTGTTGCAGATGTCTTGTGAGGTACATAACAAACGGGGAGTTGTACTCTATAATGGGTCTAATGAGGGATGAGTACAGTGGGACAATGACCTCCTTTTTTCTGGATGAAAAGCCCTTAGTGATGAGGTGTGCCACATAGAAGGATTTCCTGACTGTTGTGGCGATGTGGTTATTGAAGGTGAGACCACTGTCCACCTGTGTCCCTAAGTCTCTCATCTTTTGTGTACTGACACCTATGTGGTAATTCATGGGTACATGGTTTTTCCCATAGGGGATAACTATACATTTCTTGGCATTAAGCTTGAGCCCATGGCTCTGGCACCAAGCATCTGTTTCTGTAAGGCCCTTTTGTAGAATATCCACATCATTTGGGGATTCAATAATGACTCCCAGTTTGCAGTCATCTGCAAACTTTGTTAGCCAGAGTCTCTTAGTGTTGGCCTGTACTTCAGAGAAGTAGATTCCAAACAAGAGCGGTCCCAGGACTGAACCCTGAGGTACTCCACTTGTCACTTGTCTAGAGCTGGATTTGGAGTCAGCTACTTTTACAGTCTGGGTTATGTCAGTAAGCCTGTTGGCAACCCGTCGAGTGACGTAGGGATTTATGCCCAGCTTAATAAGTTTATCTATGATTCCAGAGTGGGGGATGGCGTTGAAGGCCTTGGCGAGGTCCAGATAGGCTGTGTGGACCACCTTACCCTCGTCCATAGCTCTGGAGACTGATTTGAAGAAGTCAATCAAGTTCAGGAGACATGATCGACCCTTCACAAACCCAAACTGGGTGGGGTCCAGTGTTTGAAGTGTCTTTATTTATAAGTTCCATGATAATGCGGTCCATGCCCTTGCAGATCAGGCTTGTCAGACTTATGGCACAGTAGTTCTCAGGATCCAAGATGGGTCACCCCTTGTGGTCATCTAAGTCTTTTACGGAGATTTCCATACTCGGGGGGTAGGATGTGGATGCCAAGGATGATTTGCTTATGGTCAGATCTGAACAATGAGGATGTGGCCACTGGTGTGGAGCATTTTTCTCCCATGTTTGTAATGACCAGGTCTAGGATATTTTAGCCCCTCGTGGGACAATGGATTAGTTGATCCAGGATGTTGGAATTTATGAATTCCAAGAACCGTTGGGAAAAGTTGTTGGTACCCGAGTAGTTTTCCCAGTTAATGGCAGGGTAGTTAAAATCACCCAGTATTAGGGTGTTTGGTTGTATCTTAATATTTTCCAGTATGTTTAGAAAGGTGTAGTGAGAATCTTGGGGCATGGTGGGGGATCTGTAGCAAGCTACAATTTGGATTGCAGTCTTACCTAGTGTTAGTTGCACCTGGAGAATTTCAGATGCATTATGTTGGGCAACTAGCCTGGAGGTGTGAATATCCTTGGTGAATATGAACACTCCTCCACCTTTAGTGTTTCGGTCTTGGTTTGGTGGCTGGAAAGTGTTGCACTGTACAGTATATTTACATACAATGGTGCTCAAATTTAATGTTTTTTTTTCACTTATTTTTTTCTGGGGTTGTCCTTGAGTGTGTTGTTGTCTGCGTTGTTTATCCATTCATTCACTTTCTCCCTAGAATATTGATCTTAAGTCATAACCATGAAAATTCTATTATGGACATCCATCTTATAAAGTTGCAATCAAACTAATCCATGTTACTTCCAAGTGCATACAAGCTAGGACATTTGAACAGTTACAAGGTCATTTAGAATAGTGCAATACAAGAAATAGAGTATGCCAAACCTTGATGAATGAGCATGCATTTCTTCTTTGAGAGATGAGAGAAATCAGCCAGTTCATTTCATCTAATATTTTAATCCTAGGTTTCCCTGAAATCTAATTAATCTGTCTATATTTAACACAATGTTGGCATTAGTTCACATGAGCCAGCCTGAATGATTGCCTCTGATTACAGATTTATCTTGTTTCTTTCCTTTTTATGAAATATTTCAATGAGTAATTCTGAATAAGCAGTGATATTCTGTTTTGTATTCTGCTTTTCAAAGCCAGTGGTTAGTCTTTATGCTTGTATTATTAAATATTGATCATGTTTTGTTGTTCTTGCCTGCAGAATTTTATATACAGATTGATTATAATGATATAAAAACTAAACAACTTACAAAGCAGAGTATTGTGAAGGACAATCGCTGATTTCCATACTTGCTGATCTAAAAGTTCGACAGGCAGTACTCTAAATGGAAATAGTGACAACATAGTTTTGTGAGTCAACATAGTCATGTAAATGTCTCTCCATTTTGGTCACAGACAGTTGTGCTCCTGAGGTAGAATACAGCTTAATCCCCTAAGGACTATAGCCTGGTACTGCCATTGAAGCAAATTGTTAGGAATAAAAATTGAAGGAATAGTATTTATTATTATTATTATTATTATCATCTCTTCTTTTGGCACTCCAGCATTACAGTATAAGCAGCATTTAACAACACAATTACTTAGGGCCACCTTTTGGTTTGCTATGGCATGCTGTATGACTGGTTATATACCCTCCATTACTGACCATTACCAGCTGCACCCTTGGTGGTGCTGCGGTAGCATTGTTGCCTCACAGTAAGATGTTGTCCTGTTCAATTCTCAGCTAGAGTGTCTTTTGTGTGGAGACATGCGTGAATGGGCGTACCTTCATTGAAGGTTGTGCGTCAGAGCTGGCAACTCGGCACGTAAAAATCTACTGCCAATCATTAGCGGACTGGAGTTCCACTGTGGCGACCCCTAACCAGGAAAAGCCGAAAGACACAACAACAACCAGTTGCACCCTTTGCTCTATTGAAAGCCATGTTTAAAGTATTTGGTATAGAGTCCATCACACTGCATTTCATTTTACATTACTTTGCCTTAACAGATAAGTTGGTATTCATTCTTACTATACACATTTGTTATAAACATTAAACAGCAGAGTGTTTCCATTTTCTTTTATCTTGACATCAGCACAAGTACAATTCATATACTAACTCATTCAAAAAATATGCAGGCAGCATATACACAGAAAAGTCCATATTTAAAGAGTACACAAGTACATGTAAGAGCATTAACAAGTAAAGAAACAGTTTCTGAATTTTGCTTATCATATTGTCACAATAAAGTTCCTTAAATATGAAGACACCTTAATGCATTTGAATTCCTGATGTGCTGAACTTTCATTGTTTGAAATGAAGGTCTCTTAAGACACGTTTTGACTGAAATCCCCTGTCCACTTTACTAATACATGCTAATCCTAATCCTCATGCTGCCTCTAACCCCAGCCCTTCACACACATTGCCTTAGAAAAACCCTACTTGTAGCTCTACAAATCATGCCTGATGTTATTGTTAGGATTTTTTTTTTATTTTATTTGATTTTATTTTTAATTTAAACTGACAAAAAGGAGACTGTTGTCTTTTTTTTTCTTTTGTGATTAGAGTAATGCAGTTGTTTTTGTAGTATTGTGTGAGCTTGATATTTACTGTTTGTGTTTTCAGTATCATTGTTATGTCCTGAAATATAACCTGTCATAGACTGGGTGCCTGAATAGTGAGTTGTCTGAGCAAGAAATGTTTTCCCTATAAGAGACCTGCAAAATCTATACAACCATAGAAATCCAGGTCTGAGGCTCAAATAACCTGTGCCAAAAGCAAGTAAACACACATTGAACTATAATACACCCTGACTAAATGAACAGGTATTTATCAACACCTTAGTCACAAGTCCACCAAGACATTATCCTAAACAAATGAAACTCCAAGCAGTTATAGTGAACTCTGCCCCACTGAGTCACTGCTGTTGAAACTATGGATCAGCACTTCTTCACAACCTCTTTAGCCAGACTGACTGAGGTGGGCATCTTGAGACAATGTAAAAATTGTCTCATACTATCCTAATGATCATATAGTTCTCAAAAAGCATAACACAATGTGTGAGAGATGCACATATATAATGTCAATGAGTCCGAAATCTCACACTCAGTAAATTCAGACACCATAACTGTCAGGAGGACACTAAATCTCACTGAGGCCATCAGAATTCATTGAGTCCATCATATGTTGAGGCTTTAAAGAGTAACTTACTTCAACTTTAAAGACCTCCAAAGCACCACGCAGGCATGAAGCACACTTAGCTAGTTAAATCTACCACCTCATATAGCACAAAGATTCCCAAACTAATGGATGCCAAGTGCATAAGGCAGGTATATGCCCTATGAAACATTCTATTTATAGGTGATTTCATTTGACGTACAGATGTACCTCTTACCAGGCCATGCAAGGGAAGAGTGACACTTGCTTGTATGGTGACAGGATCCATCAGATCACTCACATACTGAAGCCCTTGAAAAATAACTACTGGTGTGACTGTGTCATAGTACATTAAGGTATTGGTGACTTGGTATTTGCTTCCCTGGACTATATGAAGAGTGACTTGATGGAGCTCCTGAACTATGTGTCACAGGCAAGTATGAGCCTACCATAGAGCAGTATTCTACCTTTTTCAAGGATGATGCTGCAATATGAACAAAAAATAATTAACTTCAATACTTTTGCAAGGTTTTTTATGTCATTTGAAAGAGATTGAATATTTTTCTACCTGGGATGATGTGCTCAGAGCTTTACCAAGTATGGCTTGCATCTGTCCCCTCTAGAGTTTCAGTTATTAGTGAAGACATTACTCACCCATGATAGTGCATTTTTTTAGGCAATGCCAACATGATAAGCAAACAGAGTAAAATATTATGGTTTTACTTATCAGTTCTAGGAGCCTAAGAAACTCCATTCCCTATGCTCTCCTCACCATGAAGAATGTAGATATCTGTAGTGACAGTGGTATGATTTAAAGTGGTAGAGAGCACTCCAGCTGTATAGGCTATAATACCATCCAAACATTTAGACCAGCTACTGTGCAGTAGGGAAAAAGGTGGTGGTGTCTAAATCTTCATCCAGAAGAAATTCACATCAAAACCGGTAATGCAGCATGATTCACTAGAGCTTCTTCCTGTCCAAATAACCATGTGAAGCATCTCATATCATAGCTGTAGAACTCCCTGTATGACCCAAAAAAGCCACAGTGCTTATCTACAGGAAATTAAACCACACAGTGTTAAATGCAATGCCATTTTCCTAGGTGATCTAAATTATCCAGCTTTAGACTAGGAAAAGACTGGGAAACCTACACCACCACTAGTGGACAGGTACAGAGAACCCTAGACTTTGTCAAAACAAATGCCCTGGAAAATATATTCAGAGTATCTACTGGGGAGGAGCATATTGAATCTTGTCCTTACTAATATCCAGGTATCTTTCAACATCCTTTGCATATCTTTTACCCTTGTTGGGTTTGCCCATAAAGCTGTCTCCTCTGAAATAAAGTTGAAACCAGAGAACCTTTAGAAATTTCTCTATGACAAACTATTTACTTCTGTGTGATACATTGGCAACCTCCAAATCCCACCAAAACCATGTTAAGTCTGCTGAGTGCACAGAAGTGTTCAAAACCACAATATACCATCATGTAAACAATTGAATGTAGGAACAAGTGCAGGGCAAACCTCAGAAAAAAAACTTGGCGGAATCATAATATCAACTACCTTAATAATAAAAGGAAGAGAATTATGACCAAAAGTAAGAAGAGTAATTTCCAGAAAGATACAGCCCTTATTGCTGAACTGAACAATTCAGGAGCTTAGTAAAATCCATTAAAGCCATGTTTAAGTTGAAAACAGCCACCCAAGTCAAAGGCAATGAAAAGTCCTTTTTTAGTTATGTTTGTAATCTCAGAAGCACAAGGAAATAATTTGCTTAACTGATTGTGTATAATGTTATCTACACAGATGCTGAAGACAAAGATAACCTACTGACAGATAAAATCAGTTCAAGCTTTACCCTTTGTTCCCCTCTGTTTATCCCAAAAGATACACATGATACATACTCTCCCCAAGCTATCACACAAAATCAAATTCTGAAAGTGCTATCAAAATATAAGAATATTGCATGGATGGGTCCTTACAATATCCCTGGATGCATCTTAAATAACATTAGGCACAATGTAGTCACCCCCTAAAAACACTGTTCAACATCAGTCTCCATACAGGTTTTGTACCAAGTGAATAGACAACAGCTACAACCATCCCCCTGCATAAGGTAGGCACTTCATCAGACCCAGGTAATCAGACACCCATAAGTCTTTCAAGCCACCTATGCAATGCCATGGAAATGCTTAGCATGGAACTAATCAATAAGGACATAGGAACTCCCAAACACTGAATCCTTCTCAGTTTGTATTCATCAAGGGCAGGACATGCTCATTCAACATGATGGGCTTCTTTGAAAAGGTCAAAAAAGCAATGGATGAAGATAAAACAGTACACACAGCATACCTTGACATGGCTAAGACTTTTGCCCACAATCTCCCCACTTGGACATAGTAGAAAAGCTAGGAAAACTGGGAATAAACCCTTACATCACCCTTTGGATTGCCAGCTGGCTTATAGACAGAATGCAGGGGACTAAAATAAGGGAAGTTACCTGCTCAAAGAGACTAGTCAGCTGTGAAGTCCCCCATAGTTTGGTGCTGGGACCTCTGCTGTTTGGCACCAATTTCTCTAAAGGCCAGTACCAATGGGCCCTGGCTAACTAAGCTTGCAGATGACTGCAAGCTAGGAGTAGTGAATGAATCTCAAAATGACTTTGCCATCCTGTCAAAAGGTTTGTCTCAGACAAATAACTGGTACCAGAATCATGGACTGAAAGTAAATGCCAAAAATGCATTAGTGTATCCTTTGGGGAGTCAAATACCCTGAGGGAGTTCCTCAATGGCAGGATGACCATGATAGTAAACCCATTTGTTTGTGATTTGAATCTATGTAGACAGCAACCTAACTTTTCGCCATCATGTCTCCACTGTCATAAGAAAGTCTTTCTATATTCTGCAGCTTATGAAAAAAAGGGATTGTGATTGGATCTAGATATTATTGTCTCACTTTATACAGCCTTCATTAAGCCAGTCTTTAAATACAATTCCCCCTTTGGCATGTATCTATCCAAACACATGCAACAACTAAAGTGCATGTAGAGATACCTTACTAAAAGGATACAAGGCCTAAACAATATGTCCTACATGGACCACATCAAAATACTCTGACTATACTCAGTATCTTACAGACTGCTCTGACCCAGTACTGATGGCCCTATTGCACATCTACAAATCAAGTGGCATCAGAAATAATCATGCCAGGGATCTAAGCATCTTCTGCAACATGAACAGATTGGAGGGGCAGGTATATTTCACAAAGAATAACCCTTCTCTGGAACAGACTACCCACTGATACAAAATATAGCCCATCCATATCCCTGTTTAAGGAGAACTTTGATGTATTAATTGGTAATAGAAAATTTACTACAGGACTGTCCCTGTACTGGGAAGTTGGCATAGTGGTTAAGGTGTTCACATTATAGTCACAAGGTGCAGCCTTTGAACCCCACCTTGGGCTATTGGCTAGGCTTAAAATGGCCTTTCACAGCAGTTAACCTAGTATTCACCTATGAACTACTAATAGACAGGACAGCTCTTAAATGCGTTACACCCCCCAAAAAAATATCAGTGTATTATCCTGATTATTCTCAAGAAGGGTGATGTTTAATTACCAGCTATGTGATGAATAAGGCAATCTAACCCCAAATAAGATAAGATAATTCAAGCATCAAAAGGGATATCGAATAGGCTTAAAATAACCTGTAATGGTGGCTAACCTAGTGTTAACCCCGATGAACCTATTAATGCAGTGAACATATACTGTATTTCCCCTAAAACAAAGTCATAATCTCATTCTTTGTATGAATATTCTACAGGGTCACACACTGTCACAGTGAAAGGCCTATGTTTGATGAATTTACATATAGGGCAAATATCTTTTTTTTAATTTTTATTGAATTTTATAGAACAAGAAAAGGCAAATATCTTAATAGCTGTTTCATATCAGTTCTTATAATTTTCATTAAATTATATGGAAGGTTGATGCAATGCTGTGCTTAGTTTATTGATCAGGAAACAATGCTTTCCAAAAAAATTGAAGAAAATAAGGATCAGTAGATACCACTTTACCTCACATCATAATACTTCAACCTCTGCCCTTTCTTCTTTCCATTTATATGCTACACCCCTCATTTACTTCACTGGATTTACAACACAGTCTATATACCACTGTCCTTTCTCTCTTTTTTTTTTCTGTTTACTACCTCACTGATATGCTCCAGCTGCTTTACCCTACAGACTGTTACTTCTTCCACAGGGGCTATATCATATGAGAGAATTGCACAAATTGCGAACGCTCATAATATCGAATGTACACGACCTCAAAGTGCTTTTTCTGAGATTGCGGTACAGTGAAGAATGGAATATTTGCCCTTTCCTCACTGTAGTGCGATCTCGGAGTTGGAATATATATTTAGCGGGGGGTGTGGGGGGCAACCCCCCCCCTTCACAATAGGAAGTTCAAGGTCCGGTATGTTTGATTTTATGAGCGTTCGCAATTTGTGCAATTCGCTCATATGATATAGACCCACTTCCACACTGTCCTCTTACTCCTACTTTCTAGCTATAGTTCACTACTTTCAAATTCCCACTACTACTAATCACAACTACTTCCACCCTTTTAGCTCCTACTTCCATTCACAGTCTTATTTGTCAGCCTAACTTGCCTTTGTCCACCTTACATCAAAAACTGATAATTTATGACTCCGTTCCCACTCTCCACTTCCCATCCTTCTCATTCTCCCATTAACCTTAGTGCTCTAATCTCTCTCAATACCTAACTATTCCCTCCTTCAAGCTCTAATTTACACTCCGTTTGTGCTATATCTCCAACTTGATAGTTGTCTCCTTGCTCCCTACTTATAAAAAAAAGCTCCACTATAACTACCGACTATTTAGGGATGACTTATGCTTAAGGCACTCACAAATCCAGCTCTGGCAGAGCTGTGACGCAGCCGCAAGTCAAACAGCACAAGGGCCACCTGATCTAGGGATCTAAACTTAGTCAGTGATTCAAACAAAACATGCCAGAGAGACAGATATGTCTCAGAGATTGCCCCGTCTTTGGAACAGGTTTCCTATTCACATTAAGCAGAACCCTTTCCTGGCCCTTTCTAAATGCTGTTTGAATCAATGGACGGGAAATCACAAATTCATTCCTGGGGTAGTATCTATGTTCTGTATGGACAGGGGCAATCTGCAAGATACTCAATGCATAGGCACCAATCCATTGCCATCCTCTTGCCCCTAGAAGCCATATATTGGGTAAAATTGGGTTATATTGGCAAGGCTTGTAAGAGCTCTTAAGCCATTAGCCTATTAATCTCCTATGAACCTATAACTGTATTGTCTAGCTCTGTATACATTTATGCTAATCTGCTGTATCATTTATTACAGTTCAAAACTATTTTCATTTGTTGAACATGTTCTTTTGTTGCGTGTTTAATCCATGCATGTCTCTGTCCTTGAAAATCTGAGGTTTTCCCCAGGCCTCTGCTGAAAAGGGACACTTGCATACCCAGTCAGACTTTCCCAGTATACAAATGCAATAACTAAATACAGAAATAAATAAACTGGTTGAAAGTGCCCACAGACTTTAATCCATAAGTGCTTTTGTCTCTTTACAAAATAAGCACTGGCACTTTATCATAGGTTCAGAGGTTCATAGACTAGTCACCACTAGTGCCTTTATGAGCCTAGCCATGCAACCCAAATGTATCCCACAGGCTATTATGACTTAGCAGTTATTCTAAAGGGTGTATGTCAGCTATGGCATGATATAATCATTGACTATGTCCATCAGTGACATAGGTGCCATACCAGGGGTGACTTTTTGATTTCCCACCCACTGGTCCATGTTACACTTGAACAGGGTTAGGGAAGGGTTCTGCTTTCCATGGTTGAGATGTCTATTTCAGAGAATGGGAATTCCCTAAGATACATACCTGTTCCTCAAACATGTCCTGTTTATGCTGTGAGCAATAATTACATCCTTAAATCTCATAGTTATGAAGCAGTTAATTCTGCAGATATGCAAAAGGTTCATCAGAGCTGGATCCTTGGATGCCTCATATGCCAGGCATAGATCACCTCTCAGTAGTCTGTAGGAAACTGAGTATACAGATAGGGCTTTGAGGCAATCTGTACAGGACATTGTGTTTATCACCTGTATTCTTTTTGTGAGGAATCTTTAGACATTCCAATTGTTGCATGCACCTGATCATTATATACCAAAGGTGTCATTATACTCAATGATGGATTTGATAGGGTCAAATACATTGGCATGATGACCTCCCTGGCATGCCCTTATATGATGAGTGATGTAGAAATACTTTTTTACTGCCTTAGACAACGATTGATGGAAGGGCAAGTTACTATTTGCATTACTTTTCCTGGTTTTTATTTGTTTTGCTCCTAGTCCTATTTCCCTTAATCTTCCTTTTACTCATTATTTCTCCTGCCTCCAATATCTGACCCACTTATTACCTGTACCAAATGCTTTTTCTCACCCCCCACTTCTCCTCCTTCTTATCCATTGTTTGAATTTTCCACCATGAAATTTGCTTTATGAGTAATAAACTCTCTCACTTCTAACATGTCGGCACATTTCAGTGCTACATGATCTTGTAGTCATCTTGTTTTAATGATGGTACATGTGTATTATTCTACATGTCTTATGTGTATTAATAGTTGTGTTTGTCTTTACAGTATATTATAATATGATGTAAATATGAACCTATGTATATGCATTTTATGTTCTTTTATTTGTGGAGCTTTTCTCCCAGATTCATAGGTTCATAGGTAGGTACTAAGCTATTGGCCTTAAGGCCTATATGCCAAAAATGTACCCAGGCTTTCTCCACCCAAGAAAATTATTTTCCTGTGCCCCTGTCAAGCAGAGCCACAGAGGTGATCCCCGAGGTGAATTTCCTATTTCCCATCCAATCATCAAGATTTTTCTTGAAGAGTGCTAATGCGGAGCATTGTTTGATATAGATAGGTAGTTTGTTCCAGAGTATGGGAAGTCTCTGAGACAGGAATCTATCCCTCCAGCATGTTCTATTTATTGTAGTGACAAGGTTTAGGTCCCTAGAGCATGTAGAATGGAGTGAATGGGATTTCTTTAAGTGGAGCATGTCCAACAGCTCTGGATTTGACATAGCTTTGTATGTTAAGCAGAGATCGCCTCTGAGTAGGCGATATGCGACGGAGTAAAGCTGGTGTTTTTAAAGACGGTCTGCGTAGGGCATCTGTTTGAGGCCAGTAATCCTCTTTATGAGGTATTTCTGTGGCCTTTCCATTTGTTGTAGATGTCTTGTGAGGTACATACCAAAAGGGGCATTGTACTCTATAATAGGTCTAAAGAGTGACGAGTAGAGGGGAACAATGACCTCTTTTTTCCTGGATGAGAAACCTTTTGTGATGAGGTGTGCCATGTAGAAGGATTTCCTGACTACTGTGGTGATGTAATTATCAAAGGAGAGACTACTGTCCACCTGTGTCCCAAAGTCTCTTATCACACGTTCGGTGTTAAGTAGACTACCACCTATGTGGTAGCTCATGGGTATAGAGTTTTTACCAAAGGGGATGACAATGCACTTTTTGGCATTGAGCTTGAGGCCATGGCTTTGACACCAGGCATCTGTCTCTATGAGGCCCTTTTGTAGGATGTCCACATCATTAGGAGTTTTGATTATGGCTCCTAGTTTGCAGTCATCTGTGAACGTCATTAGCCAAAGACCTTCTGTGTTAGCCTGCACTTCAGAAAAGTAGATACTAAACAGAAGAGGACCCAAGACTGAACCCTGTGGGACTTCACTTGTCACTTGTCTGAAATCAGATTTTGAGTCTGCTACTTTCACAGTATGGGTTCTGTCAGTGAGCCAGTTGGCAACCCATCTTGTGACATAGGGATTTATACCTAGTTTAGTGAGTTTATCTAAAATTCCAGAGTGGGGGATGGTGTCAAAAGCCTTGGCAAGATCTAGATTGGCTGTGTGAATCACCTTACCCTTGTCTACGGCTTTGTTGACTACTTCTAAGAAGTCCATCAGGTATAGGAGACATGATCTGTCTTTTACAAACTTGAACTGGGTGGGGTTCAGAGTTTGGAGATTACCAATGTCTTTGTGTATAAGATCCATGAGGATACATTCCATGGCCTTGCAGACAGGCTAATGGGGCAGCAGTTCCCAAGGTCCATGGTGGCTCCCCCTTTGTGGAGGGGGATAATCATCACTGTGCGCCATTCAGTGGGCACAAAGCCTGAGGGGAGGCTATGATTGAACATAGTGCTTAGGTGGGGTGCCAGTTCATTCTGCAGTTCATGTGGAATGCAGCCTGATATGTTGTCTGGTCCCATGGATGCTGTGTACTTGGCTTTGGAGAGTGTGGTTTTTACCTGTGCAGTCGTGATTACAGGAACTTTGCATTCTTCCGGTATAGAGATGGGCTCTTTAGGGGGTGAGAGGGAGGTAAAGTTATCACTGAACCTATCTGCCAGGATGTTGGCAGTTTCAGTTGGTTCTGTATATTTAGTGTCATTCTGCTGTAATTCAGAGCAGATCAGAGTGCTGCCATTGAGATTCTTAACATAGCTATAGAATGCTTTGGGGTTGTCTTTAGAATCTGTGGCGATTTTGTTTTCATAACTAGCTTTGGAGGGTTTTATGAGGGATCTCAGCTTCTTACTGAGGCTGACCAGGGAGTTCCTCCAACCATGGGATTTTACTCTTTTTTGCAACAGTTTCTTTCTTCTGATGTAGAGTTTGTTTATGGCAGGGGACCACCAGATTGGCTTCTTTTTTTTGGAGGATAGCAGCTTGGTTTGATTAGGGATAGCACGATCCATGCACTTGTGTAAGTGCTTTTAAATTGCATTTGTGTAGGATTCAGCAGTCGTACCTCTACTGTTAATCTGCATGGGTGTCATGAAGTTTGCCACTTCTTTCTTAAGAAGCGTGAAGTTGGCTTTGGAGAATTTTTTACAGTGGTTTCCCTAATTGGGGATGGGGGTGGAATGTGGATGTCTAGGGTGATTAGCTTGTGGTTGGATCTGACCAATGAGGAATTGACCTCTGGTGTGGAACACTGGTCGCCCATGTTGGTAATGACCAGGTCTAGGATATTGCTGCCCTGGTGGGGTTGTGTATAAGTTGATCCAAAGCAATGGAATTTATGAATTCCAGAAAACATTGAGCAAAAGAGTTGGTACATGAGTAGTTTTCACAGTTAATGGTGGGCTAGTTGAAATCGCCCATTATTAGGGTGTTGGGATGTACCCAAATATTTTCCAGTGTATCAAGAAATGAGGAGTGGTAATCCCGGGGCATGGTGGGGGATTTGTAGCAAGTTACAATTTCGATTGCAGTCTTGCCCAGAGTTAGTTGCACTTGGATAATCTCGGATGCATTATGCCGAGCAAATAGCCTGGAGATGTGGATATCCTTAATGAATATGGACATGCCTCTGCCTTTAGTGTTTCTGTCCAGGTTAGGTGGCCGAAAGGTGTGGTATGAATTATAGCCTGGTAATGCAGGTGCTCTTTGGAGCCTTGAACCAGGTCTCTGTCACTGCACAGATGTCGATGTTTTCCATTTTAAGGAGTGCCTAGAGGGAATGCGTTTTGAGATTTAGACTTCTAGCATTGAGTAGCATTACCCTCAGATTTTGCTTGCTTGTACCTGTTAAGTTGGTGAATTTGTCATTTGAACCTTGCCTAAAAAAGGCACTATAGGGGTGGCAAGAGTCTTAGCCAGTATCTGGAATCCCAAGGACGACAGGTGCAGGCCATCTCTGGCAAAGCATTGTGGTCTGTCGATCATGTCATCCCAGGCAGACAAATACTGGATCCCCTTAGAATGACACCAGAAGCTTAGCCAATTGTTGAAGTCAGTCATTTTGTCCTTGTACTGTGTTATCATTCTGGGTGATGGCAAGATGCTACTCAGGGCTAGGGTCATACCTGCCTGGGCTACAAGATCGGAGAACTCTTCCATTTCTCTTTTCATGTAGTCTAGGCAGGTACATCTCAGTTCATTCACATCAACATGGACAATGACAGCATCATATTTGTACTTGTTGTAGAGTGACCTGAATGAGTGTGTTATGTGGCAGATCCTGGCACCTGATAGGCAGCTGACAGTAACTTTCTCCTTGTTTAGCCTGGTGAGTGGAACAGCACTGTGCCTGACTATAGAGTCACCTATGACTAGAGTGTTGGGTATGTTGTTATGCCTTATGGGCTGTGGTTGAGTGGCACACTGAGTTTGTGGGCTATGTGTCATTTGGGTTGTGTTGGGGGGGTGGAGGTTGCTTGCATTTCTGCTTTGGAGGTCTCTGTTGCTTGAGCAGATTTTTATTGAGAGCCTCTACAAATGTAGGTGTGTGTTTCATGTTTCTATGTGTGTGTTTTGGTGGTGTAGGTTTTGAGGGACTATGTGATGAGTGTGGTGTGGTGCAAGTGTTTACCTTCTACCTTCTCCTCTTGGTGTTTAGTCCAGTCTTGGGTGGAGAGCTTTGCTTCCAGTTGGGCTATATAAGTGCATCTCTCACAGGTTGTAGTGTTGGGTGGTAGGAGAAGAGGGTTGTCTGTGTACATGAGGCAATTGCTGCATTGCCCCATGATGCCCAGATTCATCAGGTAGACAGGAGAAAACACTGGGAGCTGACCCTTAGACATGCCTGTATAGGTGCTTATTTAAGTGCTAAATACTGTTTTCCTCTAGACAAGTGAGGAAAGTTGAGTGCTGTCATAATCTGTAACTTATTTAGTGCTTACAATGAGTTCTGAAGAAGTGCTGAACTCAAAGAAACATATTTTAGTGCTAAAACTAAATAACTGGCTAGTTCTAAGGGAAATTTGAAGAGCAGACGTTATTGCACTGGGAATAGTTTAACTCTAGCTAAGCAGCAATGCATACAGTGTATTTTTTAATATAAAAGTAGCAAATGAGCAAACTGATTTAAACAAATTAACCAATTAACCAATAAAAAGCTAAAAACTGAGCCTCGTTCCAGCAGTCTTTGATCAGACAAGTTCTAACTGCACACTCCTGCCACTAGGATGCAGAGGAACCTTCTCCAAATAAAGGTGGTCTGGATTAGTGCTCAAGTAATGCAAACAGAGCTAGCTTCAGCAGGTCTGAATTTAGTCTATGCTACAACAAACAAGGTGTACCAATTTCAGAAAGAAACAGTTCAAATAAGCAGACACAATAAGCCTTTAACCAGAAACTCCCAGCTCTAAAAGGTAGAATCTACCATCTCCTTCCACAAGAGTACAGACCACACCTTCTTAATATAAAATAAATGTCTTGAAGCCCAAGTGCTTAAACCAGAACTAATACATTTTTAGAATAGCAGACACTAAACCTTCAATCAGCAACTCCCAACTTAGGAGGATGTAAGCTACCTGTCCTGCCACAACAGTGGAGACCACAAACCTGCTAAATGTAAAACAACTGTCTGAAGCCCAAGTGCTTCAACCAAAGGCTTAGAATATCAGTCACAATTTAATCAGGCTACTAACAAGCAGTAATAAATGTAGCAGAATAAATGTAATTAAGTACTTTTAAGAACAAGCAGCAAAAGCAAAATAAAGTAGTAAGAAACACAAATACAGTAAACGCAGATGAATATAGTGCAATGTTTTTATATAACAATAGAAAATGAGCAAACTGATTTAATCAAATTATCCAATTAACCAGTAAAAAAAAAAAGCTCAATACTGAGCCCTGTTCCAGCAGTCTTCAATCAGACAAGTTCTAACTGCACACTCCTGCCGCTGGGGTGCAAGGGAACCTTCTCCAAAAGAGTTGTCCTGGATTAGTGCTCAAGTTATACAAACAAAACTAGATTCAGGATGCCTGAATCTAGTCTATGCTACAGCAACCAAGGTGCACCAATTTCAGAAAGAAACCGTTCAAATATGCAGGCACAATAAGCCTTTAACCAGAAATTCCCAGCTTAGAAGGGCAAAATCTAGCCTCTCCTCACACAAGAGTACAAGCCACAAACCTTCTTAATGAAAAATAACTGGCCTGAAGCCCAAGTGCTTTAATCAGAACTAATACACTTTTAGAATAAAAGACACTGAGCCTTCAATCAGCAATTCCCAACTTAGAAGGATGTATACTACTTGTCCTGCCACAACAATGCAGACCACAAACTTTCTTAATGTAAATCAACTGACCTGGAGCCCAAGTTTTTAAACCAAAATGCTTAGAGTAACAGTTACAACTTAATGAGGCTACTACCAAGCAGTAATAAATGGAGCAGAGTAAATACAATTGAGTACTTTTAAGAAGAGGCAAAAGTAAAATAAAGTGCAATTGCTTTTTTTTTTTTTTTTTTTTTTTTAGTAAAGTGCAAGGAGAGAGGAAGAAAGAGAAGAAGAAGAATTCAAGGTTAAGAATCTAAGTGGGTTGGCCTTCTTAAATGTTCTGTATGTATTAAGTAGGGTGAACACCAGACTGGGAGGGGTGTCCAAGATCAAATTTGCAGTAGGGGCGGGCAACTGCAATGCCACCAACTATAACAACACCACAAGAATAGGGTGGGGGTTTCAGGACAGATGAGAAACAGAAAACAATGCCAGAAAATATATAAAATAATTCAGTCAGGCAAAATTAAGACAATGCAGAACTCTGAAAGGTTAAAATTCCAAGAAATATACTTATCAATCAGCGATATATTTCCAGATTGTTTGAGAATCACACTGCAGCCAGAACACCAGGAGTTTCCAATAGTGTATGCAGGAATTTACAAACAGAAACTATTTTTAAATCAGCAAGCCTTGAAGCAATAAGATAACACAAAAGCTGTTAGACCAGTTTTATAAACTTCACCACATGAATAGGGGGTAAGCAGCTTCAGGACAGATGAGAAACAGAAAACAATGCCAGAAAATATATAAAATAATTCAGTCAGGCAAAATTAAGACAATGCAGAACTCTGAAAGGTTAAAATGCCAAGAAATATACTTATCAATCAGCAATATACTTCCAGATTGTTTGAGCATCACACTGCAGCCAGAACACCAGGAGTTTCCAACAGTGTATGCAAGAATTTGCTGAAAATGGATAAAAGTATCCAGTCAGACTTTCTTGGTAAACAAATGTCAATAAATAAATTAGCATGCATGCCCAAAATCACTGACTATTGTGTCTACTCCTATTGGTGTTTTACTGATGAGCTAGTTTCCTAGAATGGATGACCTCCCAAGAGGTACTAGTATGTATTTCATGACACTGAGTTTGAAGTCATGGCATCAGTCATTTGTCTGTGTTAGACATTCCTGTAAGATATTAGCATCTTGGGGTAATTCTGTGGCTGCTCCTAGTTTGCAGTCATCTTCAGTCTTGGTCAAACAGAGGTGCTTGATGTTGGCCTTGACTTGCAAAAAGTAGTTGCCAAAAAGCAGACCCAGCACAGAGCACTGAGGGATTTGGTTAGTGACCAGTGTACTTGTGGAGGTGGTCTCTCTGATTCTAACCTCCTAGAATCTATCTGTGACCCAGCTGGCTATCCAGCATATTACACAGAGTTTTATGCCTAATTCCAAAAGTTTGTTTACAATGCCTGAGTCGGGTATTGCATGAAATGCCTTAGTCAGGTCATAACCAGCTGTATGCACCATTTTGCCCTCGCTCATTTCCTTGGCAACCTTCTCAAAGAAGTCCAACAGGTTTAGTAGGCATGATCTGTATTTGAAAAAACTAAACTGGGTAGGGTCCAGTGCTTAAATATTTCCTGTGTTATTGTTAATCATTTACATGATAATTCTTTCCATGGTTTCGCATATGAGACTAGTCAGAATAATGGGGCTGTAGTTCTTGGGATCTGTTGATGATCAATCCTTGTGCAGAGTGATGATTGTTGCAGTCCTCTATTTGTGTATTCCAAAGCCTGTCCAGATGCTATAATTGAATAGTTTGGCATATTGTTGTTCTCTGCCTTTGAGGATTCTGACCTAATTAAAGAAGGCCTTATGGTTGTCTTTGGCCTAAGAAGCTATTTTTACCTCAAAACTGGCTTTTTTAGACTTGATTAGCCATCTCAGTTGTCTATTTAGTTTGATGAAAGAGTTTTTATCTTTTTGTGTGATACAGTTCCAAATGTTAAATATGACTTTTTTCTTTTGTTGTACAATCGCTTTAATTTTGGATTGCCAACTTTTTTTTTCGTTTGTTGTACAATCTCTTTAATTTTGAATTCCTCCAGGGTGGTCTGTTTACAGAGTTTGTTTTGGGCTTACTTCTGCTAGGCTGAGCAGCCTCTGTGCTACCATTGACACGGCTGCCCAGAATTTCTGTGAAAAATTCTGCATAGGTTATGTTATCTGGAGTTGGAGGAGATTGGAGTTTTGATATGTTTTCACTTAATAAAAGGTAGTTTACTGTGAGATAGTTCCTAACTGTTACAGGGTTTACTGGGGTTCCAGAATTGATTTTTATTTTAATGGACACTGGTATGTGATCTGAACTTACCAGAACAGACATAACACTTGGTTCTGTGCACCCCTCTACCATATTTGTGAGTACCAGTTCCAATATATTTGCTCCTCTACTGGGTGTATGCACTGTCTGATCTAGGGTGTTTGTGTTTAAAAAGTCCATAAATCTCTGTGTCTGCATATCTGAGATAAGGGTTACTTGGGACATATGGAAGTGACCTACAGTTTCCTATAGTATGGCATGGGAATTTGTCAATGGCAGTTTGTAAGTAGAGATACTCTAGCATGCCATTCGGTTTAACTAACTTAAAGGTGTACTTGTTATTGATATAGCTTGAGACACCTTTAGACCCTGTCTATGCAGTTGCTAGCCTAAATGTCTGCAAGGTATTAAAGCAATACACCGCTGAGATACTCTCATCAGCTTTAAAACATGTCTCAGCAACTACACAGATGTCAACATATTTCAGGAAGAGGAGTGCTTGGAGGGAGTGGGACTTCTTGTTTGAACTACTGGCATTGAGCAGTAACATCTTTAGATTCCCATGGGTTGATTTTGCTATGTTGTAAGCTTGATTCTCAGATTAAGCAGTGGTTAGATTATTATTTCATGGTCATGTATTTCAAGCAGGTATATACAGTGGATATTAAAAGCATACACACCCCTGTTAAAATGCCAAGTTTTTCTGATACAAAAAATGAGACCACAATAAATCATTTCAAAACTTTTCCCACCTTTAATGTGACCTATGTACAATTCGATTGAAAAACAAACAAATCTGTTAGGGGAAAAATATAAAAAATAAAAAAATGTACAATAAGCTTGTTGCATAAGTGTGCACACCCTTAACCCAATACTTTGTTGAAGCATTCAGTCTTGGGTACACACCTGCCATCAATTAAAGAGACACTGATTAACCCCAAATAAAGTCCAGCTGTCCTAGTAGGATTTTCCTGACATTTACTCAGTTGCCTGCTATAGCAAAAGCCATGGTTCACAGAGAGCTTACAAAGCATCAAAGGGATATCATTGTTGTATGGTAAAAGTCAGGAGAAGGGTACAAAAAAATTTCCACAGCATTGGATATACCATGGAACACAGTGAAGTCATCAAAAAATGGAGAAAATATGGGACAACAGTGATGTTGCAAAGAACTGGATGTCCCTCCAAATTTGATAAAAAGACAAGATGGAAAATGATCAGGGAGGCTGCCAAGAGACCTACAGCAACACTGAAGAAGCTGCAGGAATTTCTGGCAAGTATTGGTTGTGTACTACATTTGACAACAATCTCCTGTATTCTCCATATGTCTGGACTATAGGGTAGGGTTGCAAGACGGAAGCCTTTTCTTACACAGAAAAACATCCAGGCCTAGCTAAAATTTGCAAAACAATACATCAAGTCTCCCGAAAGCATGTGGGGAAAACGTGTTATGGTCTGATGACAACAAGGTTGAATTTTTTGACCACAATTCCAAAAGGTATGTTTGGCGCAAAACAACACTTCACATCACCAAAAGAACACCATCCCCACAGTGAAGCATGGTGGTGGCAGTATCATGCTATGGGGTTGCTTTTCTTCAGCTGGAACTGGGGCTTTAGTCAAGGTGGAGGGAATTATGAAAAGTTTCAATTACCAGTCACTTTTGACCCAAAACCGTAAGCTGAAGGTGAAGAGGAATTTCACCTTTCAACATGACAATGACCCCAAGCAAACACCCAAATAAAAAAAAAAATAGCTTCACCAGAAGAAAATTAAAGTTTTGGAATGGCCCAGCCAGAGCTCAGACCTAAATCCAATAGAAAATCTGTGCTGTGACCTGAAAAGGGCTGTGCACAAGAGATGCCCTGAGAATCTGACAGATTTGAAGTGCTTTTTTTTTTTTTTTTTTTTTTCAAAATTAAATTTTTATTTCAATTTCCGAAATTTTGTTTGTTATAAACAGTTAATACATAGTAGAAATAAAATAGCAATGGAATTACATAGGATCAAATAACACATGTTATACTATATTTCACAAAATTTAAGCAGAAGAAAGAAAACAATTTTTCATTATAACAAGCCTTGGCAAATGACAAACATATTATGTAATAAAAAGTTTAATGAATCTCAATAAAAGATTAAACATCTAATTATTTATATAATTATTTTGCCATTGACCATTGTTATTTTATAAGGAAGAAAACTATAGTTATATACCTGTATCTTTCAAAGGAACTATTTATAATATTTATATTATTTACACTGGGTTGTCACTATGGAAGGATATTTTGATAGAGTTTAGAGTTGAATATATAGGTACTAGTGGACTTGGTATACCTAATGCAGTTAACATAGCATTCGTAGAGAATGATATACATAGACTCCGCATTATATTGGAAGAAGGATTGAAATTTAATGTGTGGGGTGGTATAACAAAGTAACATATTCTAATTTTAGTGCGGATCTAGGATAGAATTTCTATCAGCTTTTCCCAGTATTTCTTGAAATAGGTTAGTTTCTTTTGACTCACAGTTCTTAATTTGTTAGCCAAAACATATTGAATAGCTGCATTCTTGAATTCTGACCAGGAAATTTTAGATCTATCAGGCCAGTTAAGCGCTATGTAGGATTTAAGTAGTGCACTTAATGTTACTATAATATGTTTGGCTTCTAATGTGTATGTATTGAGGAAAATATTCAGTATTGACATTTCCCATGAAAGGGTGGATTTCATATAGCCTGATTTCTCCAATTGTACTCTTAGAGAGCACCAAAGTTTATGGACATTTTTACAAGACCAAAAAATATGTAGAATGTCAGCTATTGTGTTAGCGCATGTGGGGCAAAATGGTGAGGAACTGGGATCTATTTTACTCAGAAAGAGTGGTATATGGTAAGCATTGTTATTAATCATGAATTGAGTATAGATTAATTTTTTAAAAGGAGTAAGTTTTGTAGTTACATCTATTGCCACTAATTTTTGTTCGTTAGTTAATTTCTCATTTTTGGTCATCCAATAGTTTGAATATAGAATTTCATTTTGGTATTTAGTTTGGGTGACTAGTCTATAAGTATTTGATAGCATTTTGTTTTTCTGTAGTAAATAGGAGGTGAGTTGTTGATATATCTGGAATTCTTGTGAAGTTACGTTGACTTCTGTTGTTTTCAGGGTTATTAAATATAGTATTTGTTTAATGATTAAGCGGTATTTTTTAGTTGATGCCAAGAAATCAACAATATAGCTTAGGGGTTGATCTTTTAATTGATAGAAGTCCCATACTGTACAGTTTTTGATATTGGGATAGTTTTCTAGGTTTAGCATATTGTTATTTAATTTAATTTTAGGATTCATGTGTATTGGTTGTGCCATAATTAAGGAATTCCTTATGTTTAAGGAAGCTACAAGCTTTTGAAAGCATGTTACTTTATTGATTATTATGGGATGCACTTTGAAATATCTTAGGGTTTTATTGTTGAGGAAAGGAATAGCTTTTGGGTTAATATTAAAGGTGCTTAGATTCTGGTAATATATTTTTATCCAAAGGGGTTTCCAGGAAGCGTCAGAAGGTTCATATTGGGTTAAGCGCATAATGTGATTAGCACTGATAATATGATAATATGTCTGGAAGTCAGGAAGACTTAAGCCAATTTTTTCTTTAGGTAGTGTTAGTTTTTTGTAACTAATTCTAACGCTCTTCGGGTGCCAAATATATTTACCCAGTGTTGTTTCCATTCTAGAAAATAATTTGTTTGGAACATATTGGCTAACCACTTAAAAGTGGTACAATATTTTGGGGAGAATGTTCAGTTTTATGACTGATGCCTTGGAGAGAAGAGAGAGGTTTAAATTTTTCCATCTATCCAAATCTTTTGTAATTTTTGACCAAACTATGTAGAGATTTTCTTTTATAATTTCTTTATGCGGGAGGATAAAAGTGACACCTAGATATTTGAGTGAATATTCTATTTTAATCTTTGATTCTGGAAAGAAAATTTCCTTATGGTTAAAAGGGTTTAATGGGAATATTTTTGATTTATTAGGATTCATAGCATAGTTTGAAATTGCAGAGAACTTGTCAATTGAGTTTAAAATTTTAACTAAATCAGTGGAGGGATGCTGAAAATATATGCTGAGATAATCAGCAAATGCCGTGTATTTAATTTGAACCCTTGAGATGTAGATAGAGTGCTTAAATGTTTTTTGACTTAACTTTAGAAGGAGGACTTCTAGGTAAAGGTTAAAAAGGTATGGGGAGAGCGGGCATCCTTGTCTAGTGCCGTTGATTATATGTATGGGATGTGAGTTCTTTTTATTTATATGTAATGTGGTGGTGGCATTGTTATATAAGGCTCTAATCATAGCTATAAATTTGTCAGGAAGAGCAAAACGTCTTAAAACCTTGAACAAGAAATTTAGATTGACTCGGTCGAAAGCCTTTTGTGCATCAACAGAGAGTGCATATTTGGGGGAGGTGTCTTTAACTGTCATATTTGTTATTGCTTCTATTGTTAACGTATTATCCCAGACTTGTCTGTTATTCATAAAACCTAATTGTTCGGGCGATATGATAGAGAGTAGTACTTTGTTCAATCTGCGGGCCAATGCTGTTGCTAGTATTTTTATGTCTAGGTTAATTAATGTAATTGGGCGGTAGTCATTAGGGTTATGGCCAGTTGTGTTAGGTTTTGGAATGAAAATCGTTTTAGAATTATTTATGTATAAATCTGCAACCCCAGATTTTATTATGTAATTATATACTTTGAGTAAAATTGGGACTAGATGCCTCGCAAAAGCTTTATAAAATTCTGATGTATAGCCATCAGGGCCTGGGGATTTTCCTAATTTCATTTTATTGATGGCTAAAAATATTTCTTCAGTAGTTATTGGTGCTTTAAGAAGCTTTATTTGAGTGTCGTTTATTTGTGGAAAATGCAATTCTTTTAGAAAATTGTTGGATGCTATTTCATCTTCAAGAGGGTGTGGGCCAATGATCTCTCAATAAATTTCTTCGAAGACTTTTATAATATCCTTATCCAAGTTGAATGACTTATTATTATGTTTAATTTCTTTTATTCTGGAAGAAGGAGGTTTTATGTTAATTATTCTGGCTAGAATTTTAGAGGGAGTTTGGGCCCATTCAGTATGTCTGTTTTCTGAGTTCGACAAGGGAGAGCTGGCTCATTTGTGCTTCTTGTAGTTGTTTTTGCACAGAAATGACCTGCTTCTCAAGCTCTGAGGTGTGCTTTATTTGCATTTGTATTTAAAGATTTTTTTAATTTAAGTTCTAGATTGTCAATTTGGGATTTGGCTTGTTTTTTGAGTATTGATGCTTTTTGTATTAGTATACCTCTAAGTGTTGCCTTGGTCGCTGCCCACTGTATGTCAAAGGGGATATTTGTTCTTTCTAAGTTACTGTTAGTTTGGTCAAGTAATTCTCTTACTTCTTGGCAGAGTTCCCTGTTTTTTAAGAGGTTCTGGTTTAGGGTCCAATTTATTACATATTGCTCTTTTGCGTTTAGTTTAGTCTCGTTTATTTTTAGGTTGATTTTTGCATGGTCAGACAAAGTTCTGGGGTCTGTATAGTATTTTATTTCAAATTTTTTGAAATTGGTTGAAATTTAAAAAAAAATCTATTCTGGACCATGATTTATGAGATGTTGAAAAAAATGTGAATTTACTGATTCCAGAGTCTTGTCTAAACAGTTCAAAGGGATCAAATATATTAAAATCTTCTATTAGTTCGTTTACAAGATTTGTTAGGTCCATAGGTTGTTTATTTTCTTTGTTCGTTCTGTCTAGTTCAGGTCTGTTAATCATATTCCAATCCCCCCCTAGTATGTATAAATGATTTGGGAAATTTTCTAAAATTGAGTATATATCGTAAATAAAAGTAGTTTGGTACATACAAGGGCCATAAACATTTAGGATTAAAATGTTTCTATTGAAAGGTGGAAGGGAACATACTAAGTAGCACCACCTGCCATTGGGATCATGATCACTTGCTTTTATAGTGCCATTGAAAGAGTTTTTAACTATTATTGCTACCCCTTTAGATGCAGTATCATTTCCGGCTGCTATAATTAATTTTACCCATTTTTTTTTGTTTCCTTCTCCCATTGAGCTGTGGTCATGTGGGTTTCCTGAATAAGCATTACTTCAGCCTCTGATTAATAAATTAGATGTAAGATTAACTTCTTTTTTCTATTATTTTGGAGACCTTTAACATTCCATGATTCCAGTAATATCATTTTGATTTTACTGTCAGTTGAATTTGGATGCTAGTGTGATGATTAAAGTGTAATTCAGTCTTTTTATAAGGATGATAATATTTTTTAAGTATGTGGTATATAAGTTGTATTGAGATGTTAACAACAGTATTAGGATTAATGAGTGACAACCCTCCCCTTGCAGACCTCCACCCGTGCGTATCCACAATCTTCTATTATCTGTAAGAGGTATCAGAAAACTATGTAAAATCCAAACTATAATACAAATTTCTATTGTTATTCTAAGATCCATCAGATAATTAGCATGATACTAACTTCCTTGCCTGCATTAGCTTATGATTACTGATTTATTTTATAATAATTTTATTGATTAGTTGAAAGAAATTTTAGTTCTAGTCAAAGGATGTTACTTAGACCTCCTTCCTGATCAGGTAAGTTAAGGGAGTAGGTTTGTGCTTTTAATATTTTAAAATTTTATTCAACATAGAATTTGTCACCCATGCTTGAAATTTAGAATCTGTATTTAAGATGATCAATCATCCCTTACTCAATGGATAATTCGGCTTTTATTATTTCCTCTTTTTTTTTTTCTTCCTTTCCCTTCTTTGTCTTTTTCCCCTTTTTTCCTTTTCCGTTTCCTTCCCCTTAAGCTAGTCCACAGCGTTGTCCAGATAGTACGTTTGATTGTATTAGTGCAGGTAACATCGAGTATTTAAACATGTTTACTATGTTGTCATATAGTATAATGTAAGAGACTTAGGTTAGTATAGTCACTTAGAGAGTTTCACAGATATTACTTAAAAAGGCCCTAATTTAAATCTTGGAATGCTTATTACCATTTATGCACATATGAGCTAGAAAAAGGTAGGTTGTTTGGGCAGTTAGGTAGAAAGGAAAAAAATCCAATAAATCATAACTAACCTATCTACCCATGTAATTTCCCAAGCCGAATTATGCTATTCATTTAGCAATACAGTCAGGGTATTATTTATAATATTAATATATGGTATTTTGTCCTCTTAGATTGATTATGTCTTTATCTGCCATGCATATATATTATTGACACCCTATTAATTTTAATTTAAGTTATTTGCTATCATAACTAAGACTTGCACCATTTTCACTCTAGAGGGTTGTGTAGAAGAGTCATTTCAGTCATACTGAGCATGCAGAAATAATGAAATTGATAATATTTATACTGACCTCAATAATATCAACAATTGAATGTCACAAACTATTAAAACTGAGTCATTTAAAGTCAAGAATAAGCATAGTATTGTACATTTTTTAAGTCTCACTTTGACATCAAATGTCACTTCTAGAGCACCATGAGGTACCAGCAAGAAGATTCACAGCTAGCTCTTATCAATTCTTCATCAGGATTACCTGATATTTATGTCTTATTACAGTCCTCCATGTACGAACCAGCCAAAGTTTAATCTATTCGTCCCGCTTTAGTACCTCGTGCCTCTTTTCCTCCTCTCTCCCTGCGAACAGATTTTAGACGGGTTTTGAGGTAGCTTCCCCTTATCACGGTTTCCAGTGGTATTCGCCCCTGTGACATGTTCAGAGTTGAAACAGTAGTTAGGCCATCCTTTGGCCTGTCCAATTATCCAGGTCTTGTCTGTGGTACAATAGTGTATCTAAGTACTTTGGCTGCAAGAGGACTATATTCCAAAGGTGGGAGGAGATACTGACCATTGGATTTGCCTCTCCACCTTGTTTGATTGGTTTGCTGAAGCAAACTTATGTCTCTTTTTCTTGTATTGATTTGTGAAATTACAAGAGATCCTACTCTATTGAATCCAGACTGTTTGGCATGCAAGGCCTAGATCTCTTCTGCAGAGCCTGTATGATATTGAAAAGAGGATAGTGATGTTGTTTTTTTCTTGTAGCTATGGGTTTTAGATCTGTGATGCCCTTTGTTATGAAACCCTGTTCATACTATCATACTATGTTCCAAAAATGGGAAGGAATTTGATGAAAGGTTAGATCCTCCCCTATCTATCAACTTTGTGCCAGTGTTAGGTATGTTGTGACCCTGTTTGCGTATCCTATACAGATGGAAGAACAACAGATAGTGTTTATTTTTGGCTGGTGATGTCCTCTCTGTAAGGGAATGGGGAAATATAGGATGCTAGTACATTGTCTTCCCCATTCAAGCCACTGAAAACATGATGATCATTGAAAACCTGGTCCTCTACAGCAGGTATTATGAGAGGTTAGGTATCTGATTTGAAGAGAACATGTGTTACGCAGTGTGTTTTGTGGAGATTCGTATTCGCACCATAGTGTTGTTATAAAGCTAGCTTATTTAGCTAACAAGCTCTGCCACATTGCATCATTTCACAAGGCATTATTTGCGTACCACAGTAAATGACAGAATAGCAAAGTACAACTAGTCATGATAGAATACCCTTTGACCAATAGGTTGAAAAATTTAATTGGTCAAAATAATACTCTTGCCAGACTTTTATGACCACTTCATTTTGCCAGAAGTATTGGAAGAAGTTGTTGCATTAGGAGTGCTGTCTGGCACCGTGTATATACCACCATTTGACATTGGGGGTTGTAAACTGATAGGGAAATAAACAGGTAAGGCATTGGTATCAATTGTCCACACAGGTGTGAAAATAGTAGTGACCCTTTTAATTGAGGGGAACAAGTACAAGGCAAGCAAATAGTGTGATATAAAACTGACACCTTAAGAGTAGAGAATTTACATTTTAGCTTAAATAATAAGCTACCAGATCTTTTTTTTTTTTTTTTTTTATAGACCCCCTGGATGAAAGACTCTGCACGTTTCTTTCCTTATAGCTAGGAAATTATTGCTAATCTATCTATGGAGCTCAGTTCAACATTGCTAGTGCTTGTCTGAATGTGCTGGGATACTTTCCCAATTTTCAGATTTTTATGACCCTACAAATAGCCCCTCTGTGGCGGGAACTAGAACAGGATTGGCTAAGCATTGGTAGTGGTGAGAAAGTTGTTTTGAGTCCCAATACCGGACTCCTTTCCCATTTCACAGACGTCTTGTCCTAGGTAATCGTCTTTCCGGCTAACAAATATATCATACAGGCAGAAAAGTTAAAGAGTTCCTCAAATTCTTATAGCCGGGATCTAACAGTACTGCTGCAGTATGCTTCATCTCAAGGGTCCATATAAGGGCATACACAAGGGGCTCAAATTAGAGAAGTATTCTGGTAGGAGGTTTTTATTAAATTAGTCTGTTTGAGTTTCTTGAGGCGCGCATTGTTATTGTATTTTTATAATGATATTAAATGCTATATATTTTACGGACATTTCCAATAGTATTATTATTCCCTCCCCTTTGTTCTTTTGTCTCTTCCCTTTTCCTTTTTATTATTTCCTTATATATTTAACCCCTTTAAATTTTAATTAGGGCATATTGAGTTTAAGGACTACATTTGCCAGCTGGAGGGAGCCCCAAACTCTAAAGGAGAAGTGTATCGCAGCATCAGGATTTACAAAACTGCGCTTACATATAGCTGCCAGCCCAGTGCTGCTTCTGTGAGGGCTCCACCCCTCTGACCTTCAGATATGTATTACATCACCTTCAATTCCAGGTAAAACATATTCTGCGCACTACAGTTGACAGGATTCAAAGAAAAGGATCAGTCTTCCACTTTCCGGTAAGAGCTAGACAGCACTAACTCCATATCCCCTGGAGCATAGCTCACAAGAACGACACTGGATCAGGGACAAGAGAAATCACTCCTCATCCATTCTTGCTAGCTACGCAATGTCTTGCAGATTTCTTCATTTGTTTTGTAAATTGAGTCGGTGCTGTGCTATCGTCTCCGCTTTTACATAATAAGTTTAAGGGATATGTTGCCTGCATTGCGTGGTCCGAGAACAAAGTACGATCACTGAATCACCTTGTAGTTCCATTTTTTTGTTTTTTAATCTAGAGACACTGTGTATTAGGCTTCAGTTTTATACTTAGCTATGTTCTTTAATAAGCGAGAATTAGTGTCACAATTATGGCAAATGATGTATCTGTCGGTTTAGTTTTAGGAGTTTGTTTTTCGTATGTGAGATGGTTTTACGATTCTCGACTTTGCTGTTAGTTGTATTTAAAGGAACAAGAAGTAGTTCTTTGTTATCTTGACAAACCAGGGAAATTGTTTAGATTTGTAGTATTTGGATTTGTAGTGTGGATTTTAAGATGACCAGCAGCTTTAGCAGGTGACATGTTGTGTTTTTTCCTTTCGTCCCTTTTTTCTCGTTCCCTTTTTCTTTATTCCTTCCCTTTTCTTTTTTTCTCTCATCCTTTTTCCACATTTGATTGTAGCCTGTAGCCAGTCATTTTATATTTTGCTTTAGGAGCTGTTATTTTGTGAACTAATGCAGTATTATAATCTGGACGTGACTTGCAAGGTCAGAGGGTAAAGGTTAAAGTATTTGCTTGTAGTTTAGGCCCATAGATGGAATTTTAAGACGATAAGTACAATTTCGCCTTGGCCTGGCTTCTGGTTTTTCTATTACAGCCAGAAAATTAGTAATGCTTGGAGAACAGCCATCGATAGTCGAGAGTCTTCTGATAAAAATGATTTTAAGCTATATTGGTAGGTACTTCTTTGAACGCATTAGAAAATGTTGATTTAGCTTCTTGGACAGTTTTCACTGCATAATTAATGCTTTTGTGTTGGAAGCAGAGAGTCACCAGATATTTCATTTGGAATTTAATGTTTTTGTTTAGCAGGTAGCTACAGAAAAGAGATAGGGCTTGATTGGAAGAGGCAAATCTTGTGATATTGTAATTCTATAGCCATTCCAGGAGATGCTTTTCTTCTTTTTGGCATTAACAATTATAGATTGTGCATGTTCGGCATTTAGGATTCTGGCATAAACTTGTCTAGGAGTTTCAGATGTTTGAGCTTTCCTTAGTGCCCTGTGTATTCTCTCAATTGTGATCATTTTAGACAGGTCTTTATTGTCCAGCACAATGTCAATAATTTCTTTCGCAATTCCAGGAAGCTGCGACTGTTCGTATTTCTCAGGTATGCCTCTGATTAATATATTGTTGCATCTAGCTCTTGCCTCTTGGTCGATAATCTTCTGTTTCATTTCTGTGATTGTGATGTCTCTATCTGAAGCCGCTTTTTGCAGTTCTTGTATTTTTATTTCATTGTTAAGAATTTTAGCTTTGTTTTGCTCCATTCTTGCCATCATATGTTCCAGATTATTTCCGAATGATGTTAGCTTTGTAGAGAATGCCTGTATTTCTGATTGAAGGGGGAGTAGAGCTTCTTTGAAATCTTCTAATGTGAGTGGCTGCTCATTTTTAGCTTTTTGAACTTGCTTATTAGCTTCAGGATGTAGTTTGTTTGTTTTCTGCCTTTTTGAAAAAGATTCCTTTTCAGGAGAGTTAACGAGAGAAAATCTAGTCTTAGTAGTTTGAGATTCCATTTGTTCCATTTTGATTGGATTTTCTTCTTTATTTACTCATTTAGGCAGCTTATTCAAGACAGGCAGGCCCAAGCACATGTATCCAGAATCACCACTGTGCCACTGTGTTTTGGAGATTATTAATTTAAAATTGGCTTCTATTCCAAAAACTGAAGAGCAGGTAGGTAAATATAGGAGTCTCCTTATATTATTTTAACTTTCTTTGTTCTATTTAGTATAGTAGCCACAGATGATTTGGTTAGATTGATATCTATTTTGAGAGCAGGCAGAAGTATATGCTTTCTATCTGGTGGCCATCTTTGAACTCCCAGATTTGAAGTGCTTTTGCAAGGAAGAGCGGGGAAATATTGCCAAGTCAAGATGTGCTATGCTGATAGACTCCTACCCAAAAATACTGAAAGCTGTAATTAAATCAAAAGGTGCTTCAACAAAGTATTAGTTTAGGGGTGTGCACACTTATGAAACCAGCTTATTGTACTTTTTTTATTTTTTATCTTTTTTCGCCTAACAAATTTGTTTGATTTTCAATTGAATTGTACAGGTTATAGGTCACTTTAAAGGTGGGAAAAGATTTGAAATGTTCTGTTGTGGTCTCATTTTTTTATATCACAAAAATCTGACATTTTAACAGGTTCATGTTCATAGATGTGTACTAGGCTAGTGGCCCTGGAGCCTTTACAACCTAGCCCATAGGATTACCCTGACATTGTGCCACCCAACCTTAGTTCCCAGTGACTCTGTCAAGTAGAGCCACTGGAGTGATCTCCAGGGTGAATCTTCTATTTCCCATCCACTCATCAAGGTTTCTCTTGAAGAGGGCCAGTGAGGTGCTCTGTTTGACATGTATGAGAAGTCTATTCCATAGCAAGGGCAGTCTCTGGGTTATGAACCTGCCCCTCCACCACGTTCTGTTGATTGTGGTAATGAGGTTGGGGTCACTGGAGCATGTGGTTTGGAGGGATTGGGATTTCTTTAGATGTAGCATTTCTAACAGAGCTGGATCAGACATGGCTTTGTATGTCAAGCAGAGATCACCTCTAAGGTGTGTATACACTTTTTATATCCACTGTACAGACTTTGGTCAATGTTGAGATCCTTTGTGGCAGCATATTCCTAAGATGGAAAGGCCATTTCATTGCTAAGACTGGTTAGTATTTAGTACTGATTGAATTCAAACTCTGTAAATCAGTAGTCTGAAAATGAACTTACATTGCATACCAAAAAAAGATTTTTTCTGTAATTTTTTTTTTCATAAATAACCACTGAGGAATTAATGAAATCCACAGTACTCAATATGCTCTAGTAAAAGCTTACAAAGTTACAACATTATCTACAGGGGCTGGCTACTATGGTTACAATGCCTAGAACTATACTTGCTTTAAAGAAATTGAGGAAAGGTAAAGGCACTGAATCTTATTTAAGTTTCAAAAGGTATCCACTTAAAAAGATTGCGGCATGTCAGAATGGGCCAAAATTATTTTTTCTCAGCCAAGCTGTTGTTATTAAATGACAATGTATTTTATGAGGGTGTGACACTGAACTTTATTCTACAATGTTGCTAAAAGGTGTGTTTGAATTTAGTGGCATAGTTACACAAGAGTTTAGTGTCCACTGAATTATTCATGTGGTACCTCAAATTCAGAAGCTTTTGTTCTTTGTGCTGATGAGGTAATATGCATATAAAAGAACTTTTTTTTATTAAAGACCTTCTGAACTTATCAAAGAAGAGGCTTCTAGAATGCAACAAATATGCAACAGAGATATATGTAAATGTATGTAACATTAATCACATTGTTAGCAAACCAGCAGCAACATTTAACAAAATATGCAGATTGTCATTTTGAACTACGTGCAGTGGTGGATCCAGGAATTTGCAAAAGGGGAGGCGCAGTCTGGTTAGTGGAAGCAAGAAAGTGGGACACTTGGTTTGGTGGTTATGAAAAGATCACCTTAAGAAGCTCTGACATCATGTGTGGAAAGACATCACTTTACATTCAGTTACACATGATTTTGCTGTGGATGTGGTAGCAGAAAAAATAATTCCTATGCAGCACACAGCACTTCTATTTTCAATGCATGCCTGGAAAAGATTTGTTGACCATAACAACTCACATTCTCCTTCCATGGCACAGTGGGCATATGGACTATTATAAACTTCTAAAGAATCACACTTAAGGTGGAAATAAACACAGCGAAATCTACTTTGTTGTTATGAAACATAAAATATATACCACCGACACATTTGGATAAATTAGTAAAAGCTTCATTTAATTGATGTACCAAATAACAAAACTAATAAAACTTTCCTTAGCTGACCATTATATTTTTGGATTATTTACTGTTCTTTCTCTGGGTTTAAGCACAACTAATTTTCTTTAACAAAAGTCCTACTGTACCCTTTCTCTCCTTTCAACAATTTCAGGAGTGAGTGAAGGAGGGGGAGGCAATGCTGGTCTCCAGGAGTTCAAAAATGCTAATGTTGGTTGTCTTCTTTCTCAAGTCAAAGTCCAATGAAACTTGAATTTTTTTTAGTTCAATGTTTGCCAAGTTCATGGCCATCTGAATTTGAGTAATTTTTTCTTCCAACACATGTTCTTTGACAGTGAACTTCTGTCCTCTTGAACTTTCACTCAGCTTGGATTGCAGTCATCCCAATTTCAGCACTGGAGAAATAGTTCTAATTTGGAGAATGCAGTACTTTATACAAATGCGGTTTATAATTGGAATAGTGTCTGTAGCAATGACCATTTTTGGGACTTGAATATAAACTGACAATTTCCAATACAATTGCTGCTGCCTTGTTTTCCACAGCTGCTGGCAACTTAAATGCAGCAGTGTTACATTATCATTTTGCCAGATTTTAAACAATTCAGCTGATGGTTCAGCATTATTAACAGAGTTTTCTGTATCCATTTAGCTTCACTCTTCAGGATGTTTGGCTGTAGTTAGAGAACACATCATTGTACATGTTAGTGACATTGGTGTCCTGGTTAACTTAATATATTGTCTTTGGAGCAACTGAGTTCTGCAGTGGTACTACTCTGACTGAATTCTGTGATCTTTTCTCTTCTGTTTGTCAGGTTTTCTCCATTTTTTTCTCCATTTATGTCCATTTGTATCTGGAAGTTTCCCTTAATACAACTCATGTTCCTGAACATATCTGTTGTTCACCTTTTGTTGTCTTCCATTTCTTTGCATTGCTCATGTATACATCCCTCCTGAACTACTCTTGCTGTCATCTATCAAACTCTGCGTTAAAGTTTTACATAATGTACCCTGCTCTCATTATCTTTAGAGATCTTTCTTTCCTCAGCCACTTCTAAAGCCTTCACAGACAGTCAATTTGCCATCTTAATCTTCTTTCTATTTAGAATTAATCTTTGCCACTTCCTGGGTAATATTTCAAACTTCTGTCCATAGTTCATGTTCTCTGTCCAGCATGCCTAATCCCTTATATCTATTCACCTCCAGTATATGTTCATTTTTAGTACTGCTCAGCTAAAAACTTTTCTTGTTTTCTATAAGTTCAAACTTTACAGTAAGAATCTAATGGTCACTGACACAGTTAGCTCTGGATCTTGTTTCTTCTGACTGTATAGAATTCTTTCACCTCTGATTGACAAGGATATTGTGGTAATGTCCAACTGAGGATATGCATATGTAAAGCCATCTCTCAGGCTGTTGCAAGGTAGTGTTTGCTGTGACTTTTGAATTAACTTGGAAGAAAATAAACAGTCTTTTGCCCGTTTCATTTTATATACTGATGCCAAGCCCGGCTGATATTCAACTGTAGTTTGTAAACAACCTTAGCGTTTTAATCACCTACAGTGAATGTAATGTCTTCTGTTTTGTTTTTTCACCCAAAAGGTGGATGCATCTTAGTTTGTCCATTCTTTTGGTGGTGTTGAAAACAGTATATAGTCTAAACCATACAAGCCACCCTCTGACATAATCTACCACAAAATTCAACTGGTCTACTGATAAGTGCAGACATTGCCATGGGAAACTTTCAGATTCACTTCACTTAACATTTATGTGAACACTGTATGAAAAGTAGAAAGTGTGTGGTTTGCAGTGATGTATGACAACTTTATAGTTGTCTGTAGTACTGGTACATGTGATTTACTTACTAATATAGCTCAGTGAACAATTAGTGTCACTGATTTCAATTGCATGCTTTATGCTGACTGAACTGCCATGACTGACTTCACTAACAACACTTCTGACCTTCTATGTTGCCTGTGAATTAGATGACTTCTGTGATGGTAGTACTCTGACTTCTCTGATGGTACTTCTATAACTTTCTGTGTTGCCTGTGGAGTGGATGACTTCTATGATAGTAGAGCTCTGACTATGTTGCCTGTGAAGTAGATGACTTCTGTGATGGTAATGCTCTGACTGACTACTGGTACTTCTCATACTTTCTATGCTGTCTTTGGAGTAGATGACTTCTGTGATGGTAGTGTTCTGACCGACTACTGGTACTTCTCTTACCTTCTATGTTGCCTGGGGAGTAGATGACTTCTGTGATGGTAGTACTCTGACTTCTCTGATGGTATGCCCATGAATTTCTATGTTGCCTGTGGAGTGGATGACTTCTATGATGGCAGTGCTCTGATTGACTACTGGTACTTTTTACCTTTTATGCTGCCTGTGGAGTAGATGACTTCTGTGATGGTAGTATCCTGACTTCTCTGATTGTACTTCTATGAATTGCTATGTTGCCTGTGGAGTGATGACTTTTATGGTAGTAGAGCTCTGATTGACTATGTTGCCTGTGAAGTAGGTTACTGGTATTTATCTTACTTTCTATGTTGCCTGTGGAGTAGACGACTTCTGTGATGGTAGAGTTGACTGCCTACTGGTACTTCTCTTTGTGTTGCCTATAGAGTAGATGATTTTTTGCGCTGGTAGTACTCTGATGGTACTCTCTCCCTGTTGAGATTGCCTTTGGAGTAGATGAGTTCTTTAACTGGTTGAAATTAAAGTCATTTTCAGCTACAAAACCTTTAATCACCAGAATTTTTATGTACTTTTTTTCTCTTCTGAGCAACAGATCCTTGAGATAATGACAAGAATTTTTAAGACTTCATCAATCTTAATAAAAGGATTCTGTCTTTCCTCCTTCCAAAGTCATAGTTCAAAGTTAGTCATTTATTAATTTTGTAAACCATGATATTTTTCCAAAATTCATGCCTCTTCAAGAAGCCAAGATACTGTAATTCAATGGTTTTCTCCCTCTACACACAATTCACTAGATGCTGAACTTTCCATTTACTCTGAGGATAGGAAATTTCCTTTTTGTAAGTTCTGCACCCATGGCATTTGTTCCCTATTACCATCCATGGAACGAGTGTAAATCTCCATTGTCCAATACAGCCTCTCATGTAGGTATCCTCACCTAGTATGACTGATGCAAACAGCATAAAATAGCACAGTCAATATGTTATACCATCTAAAGATATGTAGAAAACTATACATGACAGGAGAGCAAGTTAGTCTAACAAATTTTTTGTGAGTGTAACACTAAGCATTTTGTGATGGCCTCTATGTTCCCATACCGTACTGTAGTATATGTCACAAGCTTTGTTATACTACTGTTTGATTCTTAATTAAGCAGATTAATAAGTAGCATTCTTCTCAGATGTCTTTCTGCAAATAAATTGATTACTGAAGAGTAGTCTATCGGGATGCCCCTATGCATGAACAGTACCACTAAACTGTTAAGGCGCTCTTGTGCCATGGTACTCTGGAATTCAAACTTTATCAGTTTTAAGGCTGAATTAGCCCTCTCTACTCCAGCAGTTGTGAATGAGTGAGCAAGAGTGTATTTAATACAAAGGAAATGTTTGGGAACATTTTGACATTTGTTTGTGAATATGTCTGCTTCAAATCATTTGGCAGTGCAGAATTGTCTGATAAAGCTCTCCATGTCCTATTCCACAGTCTGAGCTCTTGGTGGAATGTTGTCGGTGAAGGCAAGTGAAAAAAAATGTTTAAGTGCACTCTCTATCTAATGTTCAGCTGTTCAAGTTTGATGGAATTAGTGAGAGTCCTTGAATAGTTGTTTATGCCATTGTAGTGAATCATCTGGACAGTTATTGAATGACGTTATCCAGAAAGGGAATTAACATTGCTCTTTGTCAGTACTCTTCTGAAGTCTCTCCAGCAACATTGTTCCACATAGTCTGTTTGCTACAGACACATGGAAGGGGTAATTCAGTATTACTGCAGAAGCCTCCCATTTCTGACATATCTCTGAAGATATTCCTAAACTCATTCTCAATGTTTGCATGAACAGCCTGCAGCCCATGAAGCACACAGCTGACTTGCTTATATGCATACAGTCTGTCTTATGATGATCCTTGCAGAAGTTTGCTAAGGGGCTTAGTAAAGCCAAACAAGAACCTTGCTGACTGGAAGGAAACAATAAAGCAAGACTTAGTAATTAAACTGTAAGTCCACTGGCATCTGTCAAAGTTTTTCCTTCCCAATGTGACCGTCTGTTATTCATAATATTGTCTAAAGAGTGAATGAGTGTTTCATACATATGATAGAAGTCATCAAAGGCTGTAGGTCTCTCCACCCATCTGGTCTCACAGAGCAACTTAAGCTTTTGTTTTTCTATAGGTTTTTTGCCACTTGCCTTTTGCTGTACATTTATGTATTGTACTGATTCCTCTAAACCCCTTTGCCTTTTTGGGGAGTATTTAAAAAACAAACTAACTTCCTTCACTATATTTAACATTATTCGTACTTCTGGAACGTGGCAAGCCTTTGAAAGTACAAGGTTCAACTGGTGACTAGCACAATGGAAACAAATAGCATGTGGTACTTTTTCTTGAAACAAAGCTGCACAGCCTTTCTGTGCTCCAGCCATGTTTCCAGTACCATCATACCCTTGAGCTATGCAGTGCTCAAGATTCAATGTTAACTTTGTTAGGCATGTGACCAGCTTATTGCAGATCTCCTCTCCGGTCACAGATTCACAGATTCACAGGCAATAAACTCTATGAATCTCTCTACAGGATGGCCATTCTTTACATATCGTAATACAACTCCAAGTTGTTCCCAGTTGCTTATATCTGCAATTTCATCTGCTTGGATTGAATAAAAGGGTCTAAGAGGCTGTTGTTTAATATCCTTTATTATTTGCTGTTTTATGTATTCTTTAATACAGTCTAGCAATTCATTCTGCACTGTTTTTGAAATATGTTAAATTCTTTTGGCATGTCTGCAAGTGGGCTTCTAACTCTCTTTCACCAGCATCAATTCGGAAATTGACTAGAGATCTGAAATTTCCTTTGTTGGTTGTACAGTCAAATGTGCAGTCATCTCTATGTCCACGGAGGGCTATCCCTTACCTTCCACAGTACTCCAGACACTTTATAATAGAGGTTAGTAGAGCTCTGTTTTTGGCCACCTGCAGCTGTGAAGCATTTGAAATAGTAAAGTCCCCTCTTTGACTTGGATTCTTACTTGTGATTTGGAAATCATGTAATTTTGCCTCAGATTTGTTGTGGTAATCTAATTTTTAATGTTGCTGAATATCAGTTTTGGCAAGCTTCCAATTACAGTATGGCTGCTCAATGAATAACTTTGCCCATTCTGTCTGTGCTGGTGTTGGAAATAACACAGAGTCTAAACAATACAGCCCATCTTGTTTCACTGAATATGTCAGAAAATTAAACTGGTCAGGCCATGACAGCTAACATTGGTGAAGGGAACTTCCTGATTTATGACAATGACTTTCTCCTTATCTGCAGTATTAGTACATGTGATGTACTCACTAATATCTGTCAGTGAACACTTTGTGGCACTGACTTCATCTGAATGCTTCTTACTGACATCACTAACAGTACTTCTCTCACTTTCTATGTTATCGCTTAAGCTGCTGACTTCTGTGACAGAACTATTTTGACTGACTTCTCTGATGGCACTACATTCATTTACCATGTCTTCTGTGTCAACTACACATGACTCTCTGCTTTAAAAAAATGAAAACAAATGTCAAGAGGAAGATAACTTCTGTAACAGTACAACAAATACAACTACATTTGCCTCCATTGAATAGCGTACTGTTACACAAAGAAAAAAAGTTTCACTAACTAAAAAAAAATAGGGAAATTGTCAGAAAAATATGTATTAGTGTATGTATTAGTAATATGCTTAGTACATTTAGAGCTTGAAAAGGGTTAACACATTTATTCTATTTTACACTGCATAAATCTGTACAAATTGCAGAAGCTTTCTCACCTTGTATTGTCATGAAATATGCGCAGCTAAAATCTTTGCTTATGCCTTGGAAATTTACTGAGAAGCAGATGATTTCTGCTTGTGTCAGGAAAATAATGAATAGAACAATACCACTTTAATAAATGTTATGAAACTTAGACAAGGAGTTCCGCTTGTGCAGTGAGAAAATACACAGCTGCAGAAGATATAGATAATTAGAACAAAGACTGTTTGAAAAGAAGAACTGCAAACAGTTTGCTTGTGTCTGAGTTAGAAAAGTACCTTGAAATGTAACACATGCATTAGAACTACACAACAGAAGTTTGTAATGGGCTAGGGCCCACCAAGGCCAAGTTGTTTTTCCTCAAAAGTTTCTCACAAATCTAGTCATGTCAGCAGAAAATCTGAGTAACATCTGCTGTAGAACAATACTGAAAGTTGCATTTGATTACGTCAGCTATAGAAGGCAATGTCTTGTAAAACAGTATAAGAATAGCATACTTCCTGTTAGTAGTTAGGCAAAATCCTGTATTTGTATGTTTTTGTCTCCTTGCTGCAAGTTATTAAATGTGCCTTAACTGGACCTTACGTGTATTGGTCTTTGAAGTTTTTTTCCTTTGACAGAAATACAATCGATACACTGGATGCCTGCAAACCCACAAAATAAATTCAAAGTATACAACGTGGATTATTAAGATGTTCCATCTCACCAATGAGCTCCTGCCTTCCTATATGACTTTTAGAGTACAGTATCTTTCTGTTCATTTTCCATTCCATATATGACTTCCTTTCAAGACTAAATCACTAAAACCGTTCCAGGACTTTGCAGACTTGTCATACTGTGTGGTGTAAGTTAGAAAATTTTTATGGCAATATTGGCAAATGAAATGTAAATGTCAACTACACTTTCTTTCTTCTTTATCCTGGGAGGGTTGCAGTCCCGCAGTCCGATAGCACAAGCCACCCCTGGCTCTCTCTTCAAATTTTTCAGAAAGGTCATAAAACATGGAGAAGGTTCAGTCTCTGAGGGTAAGTCATTGTGGGTGAGAGTAGTGCCAAAGTACAGAATTATGTCCTATTATCAGTATGATTGTTAGAAAGTTCAACGAACTGCGCATGCTTGTCGAGTTCCCTTTTTTTTTTTATTTTTTAACAACATAGCAGCCAGCATCTAGTATCTGACTGCTGTAAAAGGCAGTCCAGATAAAAGAAAAAGCATCAGTGTGATGCCCAGAAGTCTAAGCGGTTTAACCTCAACGTAAATTAGAAGGGGGTTCGGACTGCCACATCCACAGGCACATACGTGACGTGGATGACTGGATTGCTACTGATTGGCTCTCACTCTCTTCTCACAAAAGAGAGTGTGAAACAATCAGTAGCACTAGTACAGTAGTACTGTACTTGTCTTGTTCAAGAGGTTGGGACTGTTGGATTCAGTGGCGTTGTCACTGGTGGTGCTTTACTGCTTGGTCAAAGTTTATTTTTTTTGTCTTGGGCGCTGACTGCAGTGAGAGAGAGCAGAGAGCAAGACAAGATACATACATACTGAGGTAGGTGCTGGTCTGCTGGAAACGGCTCTGTACCCTTTTTTTTTTTTTTTGGCTGCAAGCTGCAACTCTTATACACCTGCTGCTGTAAATAAGAAATGGTAACCTGAAACAAAACGAAGCACACTAATACCAATTCCGGAATGAAAAAACATCCACACAATGAAGTCCAAAGATAACTCACTTGATTATTAATCAAGTGAGTTATCTTCTCTTTCGGACTTTATGTGGCCATTTTTCCATCCAGAATTGGTATGTGTGCTTCGTTTTGTTTTAAGTAGAAAAAGATTCAGTGCCTGGACTGTTTCTCCCTGGGCCTCTGCTGAAAAATGGCTCTTGTTGCAAGTCAGACTTTCCTGGTTAATAAATGTTATATAAATAAAAATGACAGACATTTGAATTTCAGACTTCATATTCTTCAGAAAGTACATGGTAACAAAAAAATATATTATTATGGCAAGTTTCTAAGTTTATAAGATGGATATTTGAAATTTGTCCCTATTTTTGGGACTGTATTCCACCATTATTGGCTTTGTCCAGGTTTTTCGTGGCAAGGTTAAGAGCTGAACTCACTGAATATGTTTGGGGGCTGTATTCCTCCATTATTTGGCTTTGTTCAGGTGTTTTGTGCTAAGATGTTGACAGCTATGGTGAGAACTGAATTCACTGAAAGTAGCCATTTAAGTTTCATTCTTCCACTTTCGTAAAATAGATTATTCATCTGGCATAGTGGTATGTTGCTCTAACTGTTTTGCACAGGGTCCTGGGTTCAATGCTTGGCAGTGAAATGTATGGTGGTAACACAGCATTTTATTCTAGCAACTTTCCAACATTATACAAGCAATGTTTAAAATGTGTCCCTGTTTTTTGGTCTTTTGCCCAACCCCCCCCTCCAAATTTTGGCCTTTTCCAGATTTCTTGTGCTGCAAAGTTCAGTGATACAGCTGAGTGTCAAGTAGATCTTACAAGAAGCTGAGAGCTGCAGGGGAACAAATGTTTAGTGATGCTTATGCAGAGTCTACCTGTATTGTTAATAGAACAACAGGTAGTGTACTTGCTTTTGATGCAGAAGGCCGTGGGTTCTACTCCCACAGTCGGTAGATGCATTGCTGGTACTGTACTGTATTGTAAAGGGGGTGGATGCTGCAGTCCTTTTTGGTGAAGATACCTAGTAACTCTGAACCTGTTATCAGTTTGCCATCCATTCCCTATTGCAATATTGCTAGCTTATCATTTTTAATGAAACATAGGCAATTTATTCCTCAAGGGCAAGAGACACTTTATTTGTAGATGAAACAATGACACAAAAAGTTGTTTGCTAGCAGCAACCTCTTCATTAGTTACCGATTTCTTTAATGTGGAATTATTTAGATAACTTTTACTTCTTCAGAGATTGTGCATATTTACTGATACTTGTGGACTGTAGAAGTTTGAGTAGACTATTATGATAGAAATGTTCTGAATTGGGCAGTTTTTTCGTTAGTGGTGCATGCATTTTTTCATTGTTTACTTGAAAAATGTTCTGAATTGGGCAGTTTTGTCAATATTGGTGCATGCATTTTGTTTCATTGTTTACTGGAAAAATGTTCAAAACAAATTTAAAACGCCTTCTACAGCTGTACTATATTGTACAAGGAATATAATTTAATAAAATCAGAAAGGTGTATCAAAGACCACATGTATGTTTCATGTGCAAGAGGCCTATGATTTGAAAACAGCCCAAAGTTAATCTTTATCTGTCACTGGCAAAATGTATTTTCTTTGAATGTGGGTTTCAATGCTGTTTCAATGAATGTGAGTTTCAAGGGCAGAGAAGTTTTAATGCTGTCTGTTTTCATTGTGAGATTGCATTGCTTTGTTTAGCAGATGTCTTAGTGTTTGTGCTGTAAAATGCAAAATAAAACTTTCAAATGAAGTCCAAATCATTGTAGAAGTAAAGCAGTACGCACATTAGTGTTTATGGTAAATGGGGTGAAATAGCCAAGTGATGGTTCATTCGAATAGCTGAAGGGGGAGGCTCCATTCAACCATGATTTTGTAAGGGGGGGAAGGGTGGCAAACTCAAAGACAGCCCCGGCTGAACTATACCGCTCAACTATCCAGATTTTCACAAAATGAATATATTTTTGCTTCTTATTTTTGGTTTGTCCCTTATTAAATGTGTGGGTTTCTGGCAAATGATTTAGGAATTAAGTCACTAAATAATGACAGACACTGAGTTTCAGACTTCATAACCTTCAGAAAAATGCATGCTAAAGCAAGACTTGTTATTCTATCAACTGTCTCAGTTTATACAACAATTATTTGTACTGTTTATAAGTATATTTGGCCTTGCCCAGATTTCCTGTATTAACAGGTTGAGAGGTATGTGCAAATAAATTGCTTTAAAGAATTAGGCATATCCAAACCTCGGAACTGTCCCTGATTTTGGCTCAAAATGTTGCTCTTCCCCTAATAATCCCGCCGCAAAATGGCAATTTTGGAAGAAAATGTGGAGGGTTTACAATTAAGAAATAACTGTAATAATCAGAGTTATAGATTACTTTTATTTCAGAAATGCATGCTGGTTCTTTTATTTTGTCAGCTGCTCATGTTAGCAGTACTAATATTAAAAAGGTGTCCCTTCTTTGACAGGTTTCCAGCTCTATTGTGTGGCTATTTTATATTTTTGCATCACGTTTGGTCCATTTTTCATAAAACTTTGTTTATTTTTTTGAAAATTAGCAGCTAATAATTAAAGAGTGAAGTTAGAAAATAATGACAAACATTTGTGTTTCAGATTTCATACCCTTCAGAAATTCATACTAATGCAAGACCTACTACTCTATTACCTTTCTAAGTTTATAAGAGCAATATTTAAAATTGTCCTTATTTTTGGGCCTTGTCCCATTTCTAGGTATGGCTTTGTCCAGATTGCTTGCTCTGAGGTTGAGAGGTATGACAAATGTGTCAGGGCCATCACAGTCAGCCAGAGAAATTTCAAATTGTGACATAGTTGTTGCACCACACTGCCTCATGTAGTGTGACTCTGGATGTGTTCAAGCAAGGCAAGGATCAGTTATGCAGTGTAAATGTGCAGAGTATTCCCCCATCCAAGGTAGACACAAGTACTACTTTTATTCTGTCCTTGACTTTGCAGAATGTTCTGGTTTGTCAAATATTTATACTGCTGATTTATGCTTATTATTACTCAGAAAGTGCCTTTTGCTCTGTGTTTAAGTACCAATGCTTTAATGACCATTAGGTAAGCTTGTCTGAGATTGTAAGATGCAAATAAGCTTTAAAAAGCATACTGTTAAAGAATTGCCAACAGTGAAAGCCTTTCTGTTGCCATGCAGAGAATACTTGCATAACTAGATAATGTATAATCCTCGGGTATTGAAATGCATATGACAGTATTTGTAATAAAGGACAGGATTGCATTATTATTTTAAGAAGCTCATTACGTTTGTTGGAGACTTGCAGTCATCTTTGCAGGCTTTACCTGTAAACCAAACAGAATGCAAATCTATCATGTGTGGTCCATTACCTGTACAGTAATCATTTAAGCAATGTATCTTGAGCTTGTTTCTTGTTTGCTTTTCATTTTTTACTTTGATCATGTTTTCCCCATGAAACAAGTAAATAGTTGTTGTCAGGCAGCAGGTCTTTTTTGGATAAGAAACATTTTTACAAGTGGGGTATCACAGAGATTATTACTTTCAGCATGTTACTTGGTACTTTAATAAAGCTGAATATAAATTATAATTAGAACTGCAGTACAAGAAGTGGTTTGAGTTGAGTGCCGCTTGTTTTTCTTGTACTTGATTTTGACTGGCATTCCAGTAATGTATTTAAAACGTAATTAATTTTTTCATGCCTCACAGCCTTTTTGTTTCCATCTAGATATTAAGTAAACTGTTGTGCAGCTAATGCATTGAAATATTCTTCTGCACTTCACATTGTCTTGATTGGACTCTCATAATGACGGTTTGGCACCCATGGCAGCATATTTAATTAAAGTTCCAGGTTTTGTGGTTTTGGGCATAGCTCTTCCCCTTTCTAGTTGACCACACCCCTACCCATTGGTCCCACCCATTCAGCTGTCTCCTGCAGCCCCCCTTTGATTTGACCTCACCAGCCGTCACTGAGAGAGACTGTTGATGTAGTTCTCGCTTGCTCCTGAAGACATAGCAGCACTTTCTCCATACAAGAAACAATTGTTTCTGTTATCTAATGTACAAAATAAAACAATGTCAAGTACTACTGACTTAGCCAATGGCTATAACAACATGTGTTTGTTATGCTGAACAAAGAACGCATATAAAACACTTCACAAATTAATGCATGACCTGTTCTTTGCTTTGGCATGTTGCAATTGCTTTACAAAACTGTCTCTGTCCGTGGGTGCTATACTTCTATCAGCCTACAGACATCCTGGCATTACACAGCATTTTCTGGAGAATTAAAGGGCATAGGAAAAAACTGTAAACATTTTGTAAGCAATGATAGATATCACAATGTACAAATAGCAAATGCTAGGACTGGGAAGTATTCTTTGCTGTGATAATTCCACATTCACAGTCTTTCTATAAATGTTACTTTCACAAATTGCATATCTTGAGACTGTATAACCCAGACATATATTGTTCAGTTTTGTTAATCTGACATAAGCTGTAACATGACAGCAAGAAATTCCTCTGAGCACAACAGCATCAAAACAGTTTCAGACCAATGATAACTTCCCTCATTACCAGGATGTAATTAACACTACTACTTAATCCCTGCTGAGGTTATTTCTGTATGTATCTTCTTGTGCAGCTCCACAAAATTCAAGATTTACAAGGCAAGATAACAATCGCAAAGTTTTCAGCATCATAGCAAGTATCAAGATCACTGTCCATATTAACATACAGCACTGTGTTTACCTCCCTGTATTTTAAAAATGCAATCAATTTAACAGTTAATCTTAATCAAAACTGTAAATGATTTGACCGATGTAAATTGCCTGCATGACAGAACTATTAAGTTATTATGTTATTACATCAACACTTATGTCAAGACAAAACTAGATAAAGCACATTATCAGAAATATTTGCTCATTTATCATAGATACGGTCATTCACTTGTCTCAAAGTGAAACAATGATATTCAAAAATATCAGTTCAAGAATAAAACCTGTTTAAATATGTCTGTGAGGCTGGCAAAGTCGAAGATGGCAACACACTGGCATTGTGAAAGAAGCTAGGCTGGAGCTGATGAACTTTATCAGCAATGATTATAGATATAGAGCAGATGGGAAGGAAAGAGTGGACAGATCTGAAAAATGTTATTTTGGGGGGGTTGCATTACTTTAGTCAGGGTGATGAGTCAGCGGAAGGGGCAAAGATGTCCAGGATTCCAGAATGATTCCATACAGGGGAGAGCTAGGGAAGGGGAACATATTTATCAGCTACTCCCGATTTTAAAATCAATTGACCTTTTCAAACAAAGGGCATGTATTACAAGGTACAGTCTTATTTTATATCATAGAAGGGTGTGACTACTCCCAGTTTGCAAATCATCTGTGAACTTGGTTAGCCAGAGGCCCTTGACATTGGATGCCAATGAGAAGTGGACCAGCACAGAGCCCTGGGGGACTGCACTGGTGACTGGCCTCTCTGTGGTTAGAACCTCCAGCATCCCATCAGTGAGCCAGATAGCTATCCAGTGTGTTGTAAAGAGATATCCAGTGTGTTATAAAGGGATTTATACATGCTTCTAAGATTGTTGACATTGTCTGAGTGGGGTATTAGGAAATGGATATGTTTAATAAACTACAAACCAGTAAAAACAATGACTTTAAAAAGAGAAACCTATTAAAACTGTGATGAGCTGTTACAATTCAAATGCAGAATTGTCAGTCCCAATGCAGACTCAGCTATCACTTGAATTTTACTCCAGTATAAGAAATACTGCAATCAGCACAACATTAATAAACTAATTAATTAAGCTAACTAAGCTGATTAACTGTATAATAAATCAAAATCTACCCACGTAAAAGACTTTGCTAAAAAGGTATGCAAAAATCTGAACATTAATATAAAGAAAATCAGCATTGACAGTCAATAATCACAAATCCTTCTTTAAGTACATCAAATGATTAACAAATCAGTAATACCCTCAAGTACTGCATAAGACTGCTGCCAACTCTAACCCTAAAGACACTGCTAATATGTTTGCAGATTATTTTTGCCATCAAATAAAAGAAACCAAAGCCATAGTTGGGGCTGGGGTGAAGGGGGAAGCTGCCCATGAAGCAAGTTGTTAGGGAGCAAAAAAAAATCACTGTAGTCATGCAGTAGCACCTTTAGTCATTTAAGCAAACTAGCTATGATATTGTAAATAAGTTCTAACATGTTGACTTATAATCTGTTTGAAAAGAATATTTTAAAGATTCAGAGTTTTTAAATGATTTTCTTACAGTGTGTGTGTGTGCTTTAGGAACCATAGCACATACTTAATACGTTTGCTATAAACCAGCCAGGGACCAATACAAATAATCATGGACATTTTAATAACATGTCCAGTTTCATATTATAGCACTTGCTGCCTGAAAGCCCTTCAGCTTGTATAGCAAAAACATACAACACTTTCTCATTCATACATTTTCCAATATATACCCCTGAACAATGATGAGGCTACAATTCCAAACCAAACACTTTGAGTGAGTGAAGAACATGTTGCAGTCACAAACCTAGAAAACATACGAATGTGGGATCACCAGATCAACATTCAATTCTTTCTGAAAGTGTTTTTTTTCTTTTTGGGGGGTGGTAAAAAGGAGAAGGAGATTTTTTCAATTATTCATTTTCTCAACTAAATAGGCCTGCCTGTCACCTCTTCACTGTTGGGTTAAAAGTAATTCATTACCTAGTAATCACTGGAAGCTTTTACTGGGTAACCAGAAATAACCTCAGAGGAGTGTAGGTCATATGAATAAAAATAGGCTGCCATATACATATTAAAAAAGAAATGTGCATGTTACAAACCGAAATGGCACACACCCTGACTTAATTTCATTTCTCATACTAAGGGGCATCATATTTGGCAGATTTTGTAAAGGACATCTAAGTTCAAGTTGATAAAATAGAGGATATGTGTTCCACTCAATGAGTAGGAACATGATGGGGTTTGGGATGGGGAAAAATTAAAAGCAATGGAAGAACACAACCCATATGCAAAACTGAAAAAAAATTTCTACTTCTTTAGTAAACTGTAGTACCCTTAAATTAAAGGAAAAACTATAAACATGGAACATGCTTCTCATTTCAGCCTCCATATATGGAAAAGCCAAGGTCAGTCATGAAGTCATACAGATAAACCAGATATTTTGCTGGTAAAAATAAACTGAGGCAATTTTTGGGGGACAAAGGTGTGTGTGTGTTTCTTTAATTTATTTACTGATATACAGTCATGGAAATTAGTTAACAACTGAGCCTGTTTATTAGTAAACTTGTTTAATGTTGGTGAGAGTGCTGGGGTTGGCAACACTAATGTGGTCCCCTAGCTAGAGCATGTTCCTTGTTATTTGCATAAGGAGTCTTTTGTTACATCCAGCTCTGCTTGTCACTATTGTTAGGCTAATAGGCTCATTTCTATGATCTTTCTCTTCTCCTTATTCCACCTAGCCAGGACTATTTATCTCCTTTCTCTCTTCTGACACATAGCTAAAAGCCTTCATTCTCCATTTGACCCCTTCTGCCGACTCCTTGTTGACTCTTTGTTGACTCCTTGTTGACCTTTCACTTTCCAGAACTCCTCTCCTTTGTTATCCTTGTCACTTTCTAGAACCCATCTCCTTTGTTACCCTTCTCCTTGTATCGTTGTGTTTTAGCTCATCACTTCCCCACCTGTCTCCCTCCCAGCACTGCTTGTATGTCCAGTACTTCACACCAATCACTAACTTCACATTCTTGCATTACCTCACTGGTATTCTTTTCTTTTTTCTTTGTCTGCCTTTTCTTAAAATCCTTGACCATAGATGTGAGTTTTCCATCCCTGCCCTATTTCAACAGCTTGTTCAGTTGCCAGATTTACTTCAAGACCCTGACTCATCTTTGCCCTACGTTTCCAGGTTCAACATAATGCACTCCCCTAAAATCTCTTTCTTTTCCCTAAATCATCTTTATTGAATTACAGAAAGCAAATGTATTAAAACAATAATACCATTACAACACATTATCTCACATAAGCACCATTATAAACAATAAAAAGAGATCCAACTCTTCCAAAACCATAAACAGAATGGCTAATCTACCCTAAGGAAAAACAAATCTAGAATAAACTAAACTGAATTAAACTAAGTATCCCACTTCTAACACCAAAAATAACCCCATGGTAGTTTAATACACCACAGCCTTCCATCAAACAAGTACAGATGTACCCTGTAACCGCTATCTAACCTACCTGCAACCAGATGATGCCTCTGCTTCTCCACATAATAAAGAAAAAAACTTCCCCTATCATACCTTCTGTTCTCCCATCACATCAACTCTGCTTATATAATGCAGGTAACCTCATACTCATCCCCACTATCCAGCTAGACTCACTAATACATATACAGCCCCTCTTCCAAGACACTCTCACCTGTATTCTTACCTAAATCTGTTACTTGCACACCCTCCTCAGACCAAACGTGGAACACATTGCTTTGTTTATTCCATTCCTACTACCTCCAATATGGGACATTTCCACCCTTTTGCAATAATACTTTTTATCAGCTCCACTGTCATTAGCAAATCATCCATTTACTCCCCAATCCAATGCTTCCCCTTTTCTTCCACCTCAGACAAGCAAGCCAAATAACTATCTTCTAGTTTCTTCCCATAAATCTCTGTGCATGTAATTAACAACATTCTCCAACATCTTTCAGTCTGTTCACAGGACTCCTACATATTAATGTTATCTATCTCTTTCCCACATCTCCATCATGAAGCTGAGTCCTATCTAACCTTGTCATAAAGCCTCTGTGATGTCCTATGTCACCTGTGCAATAGCCACACATGAACATCACTGACTGCTCCAGCTTCCTGTACCTTCTTACTAGTTACTACACCTGACATTTCACAGTGTTAAGATATTTATTTTCGTGCTGTTCATGAATGTAGTTAATGTTCAGCAACATATCGGTACAACTGAGAGATTACCTTCTTTGGCATGCACTACTGATGAGAATTTGAGCTCTCAACCAGTCAGGGACTAAAACAATCAGGAACACTTTAAAAATGAAATTTGGCTTTTTCGTGACATTAGACTGTTGAAAGCTGAAACCAACTAATCTTTTCTTTATGGGATCACATGGACACTGCATCGTTCACTTGAGCCTATCCTGACCAACTTATTCTCATCAGTGCACCAAAGAACTGTTTTCTCACTGTACACTAACTTTATATCATAAGCCCATAGTACTACTTGCTAAATAAAGGTAACTGAAAAATGCAATGCTGCTTTAGGGACAAAATCAAGTGTTTGCCTTAATGGAAATTATCTTAGTAAAGATTTTGATTATCAAAAGCTTTACTAAAATAATTTCCGTTAAGGCAAACATCAAATCTGATCAGAAAGTGAAACAAGGATTCTGTGAAATGACTTTATTTCCCCAGACCTCCGCTGCTCACTGTAGAAACAGTCGCAACTAGATTCCACGTGGTTGCATGGAGCGGTAAACAGTTGTTAAGTGATAATGCATTTTCAAACTGTATTTTGATGTGCTCAGTGAAGTAATCTTGTTTGTTTTCTCTTTTTTTTCCAAGATCATATACGTTTTTAAAGGGTGTTAAACAGTTTTTACGCAGTACAGTGCTAGTATTTTCTAGCTTCATTAACCCTTGTTGCGGAAGTTTGGCAAGATGTGCTTTTTTACTGATTTATAGGTGATAAGCAGTAATTGCCGCATTAAGAAGATATTGTTGACTATGAAAATGTACTTTAGTGTGCAGGTACCCACTCAACACGAAATATTAAGTTTTACTCTCCTACTTGGTTAGAAAATGTCACTTGTTGTTTTCAGCATTACTGCATTACAGACCACCTTGAAAGTGAAGGAGTAGAAATCCTTGCAACTAATGGACTTTGTATAGCATACCATTTTCAGTGAGTTAACTCTACTGTATTCCATAGTACTGGAATACAAAAGTGATCACCCCTTTCAATCTATCTTGCTGTTTTAAAAATAGTAGACAATATGCGACAGAGTATAGCTGGAGTTTTTTAAGGCAGTCATGTGGAGTCTCTCTTCTGTGGTACATAGAAACCACATATGCTGCCCCACAAACTACAGCATAACATCAAGGAAATGAAGAGTATCAGTGAAGTAGATTCCTTGAATACATTCATCATGTTCTCAATTGGTTGATTAAAAGTCTCTGTAGTTAATCTTCACAAAGGTACACATACCTTGTTGCAGTGACAGATTGTGTATCTTGGGACCTTGGCATTTTATAGGACATGTGCCACATACCCCCGACTCCCTAAACACACACTTTTTGGGACTGTGCATAAATGCACATAGGTTCAGAGATTCATAGGTTTGTACTAGGCTATCAGCCCTAGGGCCTATACAAGCCTAGCCATAACAATTCCCTGGCTATTTCTTCCCACACTATATACATCCCGGGACCCCTGTCTAGCAAAGTGACTTACGTGATTCCCGGGGTGAATTTCCTTTCTCCCATCCAATCTTCAAGGTTCCTTTTGAAGAGGGCCAAAGAGGCACTCTGCTTGACATGTATGGTCAGTCTATTCCAGAGTCTGGGGAGTCTCTGGGTCAGGAACCTATCCCACCAGCATGTTTTCTTTATTGTGATGACAAGATTTAGATCCCTGGAGCGTGTGGCTCTGAGGGATTGGGATTTCTTTAAGTGTAGCATGTCCAACAGCTCTGGGTTTGACGTGGCCTTGTATGTTAAGCAGAGATCACCTCAGAGTAGACGATATGCGACAGAGTATAGCTGGAGTTTTTTAAGACAGTCAGCACAGGGCATATTCTTTAGGCCTGTGATTCTTTTAGTGAGGTATTTCTGTGGCCTTTCCAGTTATTGAAGATGTCTTGAGAGGTACATACTAAATGGGGTGTTGTTTTCTATAATGGGTCTAATGAGGGATGAGTACAGTGGGACAATGACCTCCTTTTTTCTGGATGAAAAGCCCTTAGTAATGAGGTGTGCCATATAGAAAGATTTCCTGACTGTTGTGGCGATGTGGTTATTGAAGGTGAGACCACTGTCCACCTGTGTCCCTAAGTCTCTTATCACACTTTCAGTGTTTAGTGTACTGCCACCTATATGATAATTCATGGGTACATGTTTTTTCCCATAGGGGATAACTATGCGATTTTTGGCATTGAGCTTGAGCCCATGGCTCTCGCACCAAGCATCTGTTTCTGTAAGGCCCTTTTGTAGAGTATCCACATCATTTGGGGATTCATTAATGGCTCCCAATTTGCAGTCATCTGCAAACTTTGTTAGCCAGAGTCCCTTAGTGTTGGCCTGTACTTCAGAGAAGTAGATGCCAAACAAGAGAGGTCCCAGGACTGAACCCTGAGGTACTCCACTTGTCACTTGTCTGGAGCTGGATTCAGAGTCAGCTTCTTTTACAGTGTGGGTTCTGTCAGTAAGTCAGCTGGCAACCCATTGAGTGATGTAGGGATTAATGCCCAGCTTAGTAAGTTTATCTATGATTCCAGAGTGGGGGATGATGTCAAAGACCTTGGCGAGGTCCAGATAGGCTGTGTGGACTGCCTTACCATCATTCATGGCTCTGGAGACTGATTCAAAGAAGTCAATAAGGTTCAGGAGACAATATCAGCCCTTCCAAACTGGGTGGGGTCCACTGTTTTAAGGTTGCCCAATGTCTTTGTTTATAAGTTCCATGATAATACGTTTCATGGCCTTGCAGATCAGGCTCAGACTGATGGGGCAGTAGTTCCCAGGATCCAAGGTGGAGCCCCCCTTGTGGAGTGGGATAACTGTAGCTGTGTGCCACTCAGTGGGCATGAAGTCTGAGGTGAGGGTATGATTAAACATGACACTTAGGTGAGGTGCCAGTTCATTTTGTAGTTCATGTAGTACACAGCCTGGGATGTCATCTGGTCCCATGGATGCTGTATTCTTAGCTTTGGAGAGTGCGTTTTTTACCTGTGTGGCCATTACTATTGGAATTTGTCAGTCTTCCAGTACTGATATGGGCCATTTAGGGGGTGAGAGGGGGGTGAAGTTGGCACTGAATCAATCTGCCAGGATATTGGCAATATCCTTGGGATCAGTATATTTAATGCCATTCTGTTGTAGCTCAGAGCAGATCTGAGCTTTGCCATTTAGATTCTTGACATAGTTATAGAATGCCTTATGGTTGTCTTTAGAATCTTTGGCAATTTTATTTTTGTAATTAGCTTTGGAGGATTCTTACTGAGGCTGATAAGGGAGTTTTTTTGCATCCTGGGATTTTCCTCTTTTCTGCAACAGTTTTTTTCTTTTGTTGTAAAGTTTGTTTATGGCAGGGGACCACCAGATTGGCTTCCCTTCTTTTGGGGAGAGCATCTTGGTTCCATTTGGGATGGCATGATTCATGCATGAGTGGATGGGCTCATACAGTGCCTTAGTATAGGACTCAGCAGTTGAACTTTCAGTTCCCGTCTGCATGGGTGTCTTGAAGTTTGTAACTTCTGACTTGAGTAGCATGAAGTTGGACTTGGAGAAGATTTTTATGGAGGTTTCCTTACTAGGGGGTGGGATTGGGATGTGGATGTTAAGGGTGATTAGCTTATAGTCTGACCTGACGAACGAGGGGGTGACCATAGGTGTAGAGCATCGATTTCCCATGTTGGTAATGACCAGGTCTAGAATATTGGAGCCTCTGGTTGGACTATGGATTAGCTGATCCAGGGCATTGGAATTTATGAATTCCAAGAACCGTTGGGCAAAGGTGTTGGTGCAGGAGTAGTTTTCCCAGTTAATGGCAGGGTAGTTGAAATCACCCAGTATTAGGGTGTTCGGTTCTATCTTAATATTTTCCAGTATGTTTAGAAAGGTGTAGTGAGAATCTTGGGGCATGGTAGGAGATCTGTAGCAAGCTACAATTTGGATTGCAGTCTTACCTAGTGTTAGTTGCACCTGGAGAATTTCAGATGCATTGTGTTGGGCAACTAACCTGGTGGTGTGAATATCCTTGGTGAATATGGACACTCCTCCACCTTTAGTGTTTCAATCCTGGTTTGGTAGCCAAAAAGTGTGGTAAGAGTTGTAGCCTGGTATTGCAGGGGTGCTTTCTGGAGCCTTGAACCCGGTCTCAGTTGCTGCACAGATATCAATGTTCTCCATTTTTAGGAGTGCCTCGAGAGACTGCATTTTGAGGTTTTGACTTCTACCATTCAGTAGCATTACCTTCAGATTTTGCATACTTATAGGTTCATAGGTTAGTATTAAGCTAACTGCCCTTTTGAGCCATTTTAAGCCTAGCCAATTATCCCTTGTAAGACTCAAATCTTGCACCTTGTGTTTGTAAGGCAAATACTTTAACCATTAGGCCACCCTCCCAACCGTGTACCTGTTACGGTGGTGGTTTTGTCCTTTGAACTTTGCCTAAAAAAGGCACTATAGGGTTAGCAAGAGCCTTAGCCAGTAACCTGAATCCCAGCGGCGACAGGTGCAGACCATCTTTGGCAAAGCACCATGGTCTGTCAGTTATGTCATCCCAGGCAGACAGATACTGGATCCCCTTTGAATGACACCAGAAGCTTAGCCAATTGTTGAAGTCAATCATTTTGTCCTTATATTGTGGTATCATTATGGATGAAGGCAGGATGTTACTCAGGGCTAGAGTCATTCCTGCCTGGGCCACATGATCTGAGAGCTCTTCCATGTCTCTTTTCATGTAGTCCAGGGAGGTACGTCTCAAGTCATTCACTCCAACATGCACAATGACAGTCATATTTGTACTTGTTGTGGAGTGAGTTGAGTGCATGAGTTATGTGGTGGATCCTGGCACCCGACAGGCAGCTCACTGTAATTTTCTCCTTGTTCAGCCTTGTGAGTGGGACATCAGTGTATCTGACTATAGAGTCACCTATGACTAAAGTGTTAGGTACTTTGGCTTGCCTTAGGGGCTGTTGCTGGGTGACACATTGGTGTTGTGAGCTATGTGACACTTCGGTTGTGATTGATGTTTGTTTGCGTTTCAGCTTTGGAGGTCCTTGTTGCTTGGGCAGGTTACAGTTAAGGGCCTCCACATATGTGGATTTAGTGTTGCTATGTGTGGGTGTTGGTGGTGTGAGTTTAGAAGGGTTATGTGTTGCTTGAGGTCTAGTGCAGGTGTTAACCTTCTCCTCTTGACTGACTAGTGCAATCTTGGGTGGAGAGAGCGCTGCTTCCAGTTTGGCTATGTAAGTGCATCTCTCACAGGTTGTAGTGTTGGGTGGTAGGAGGAGAGGGTTGTCTGTGTACATGAGGCAATTGCTGCATTGCCCCAGTATGCCCAGATTCAACAGGTGGATAGGAGAAATTAACGGAAGCTGACCATTGGACATGCCTGGTTTGGTGTTTTTTTTAAAGTATAAGAGCTGTTTTTCCTTACCTTAGCAAAGTACTTTGCAATTATAGGCTGTTTAGTGCCTATGATTAATTTATCCTTATTAATAAGGAGAGTTGAGTGTTTGTATCAGTTTAAGGCTTCTTATTTCTTTCCAGCAGGTATTAGAGCAAGTGCTAGTCACAGGGATGCTTAAAGGTTAGCTGAAAAAAATGGTTTATCCTAACCACTGCAGTGTGCACTAGAGAAGTTAGATGTGAACGTAGGTAACTTAAGTTTTACCTGTCTAAAAAGTTAAGTTTTAGTGGAGAGTGACTATTTTTAAAACAGCAAGATAGAGTGAAAGGGGGTGATCACTTTTGTATTCCAGTACTATGGAATACAGTAGAATGGCCAATAAATTGAAATAGTTGAAGGGGAGTGAGTTGATAAAATGATAATTTTGTGCTTACTCACAAAAGTCAGTGAAAGCAGAGAGGAAAAGAGATATATGGTCAAATTAATATAAGAGTTAACTCAGCAGAGTTTTAAGTTAAGTTAACGGTACTACCGTTAACTACCGTTAACTTAAACTTAAGTTTTACCGTTAAAGAGTTAACTTCAACTCAGCACCGCTCCTCATGGTGTCCTGCAGAGTTCTACAAGCAGCAGAGAGCAAAAGAGTGACTTTTTCCTGATTTAAGTATTTTTTTCTGGCTTTTTGATTATTTACTGCTTAGCGACTGCATTTTCGCCTGTTTATACAGCTCTGCATTCTATTTAAACTGTTTTTGTGTTGATTAACTGTTTTGCACTTTTAAAAAGTTATTTGTTGCTTAATTTTACCTGTAGGCTAACACACTCAAGTGCGCTAGCCGTTTAAAAGCATTTATAGCATTTACTGTCTGTTTTTCCTCTGTTTTCTGCAAAAAAAAAAAAAAAAATATCTTGTTTTCCCGCCTTACTGAACTAGAATAGTCCAGTCTTCAGAGTTTGCTGATCTCTGGGCTTTGGCTTGGTTCCTGTGCTATTCTGTATCCTTATTTGGATAAAGGGAAGCTTCTTTGTTCACCAGTGGGAGTGGGGAGCACTGAGCAGCCTATTTGTCCCTAGAGCAGTGGTTCCAGCCACAAACTTGTAGTCTATTGGCCATTTTGGGTGAATTCCTAGCTCTTTTCAACCCCCTGCTATAAAGCCCGCTTTAGCAGCTGCGTGATTTAGTGCGGAGTTGCCCATAGAGCACCATCGGGCAGCGCCGGTTAAACAAGGTTAAACTATTTCTGGCTCTGTAAAGTCTGCTCTTCAATTTTTCCCTTAGAACTTCTCTACTTGCAATCTAAACAGTCTATTCTCTATCTCAATAGCTCAGCACTTGCTCCTAAAGCATTTTTATATAGGTAAAGTACTTATATACTAAACAAAGTACTACATTAGCCTAGAATCCCCTTGAGTACCCATTTCCCTATAGGACCCTTTTGACTCAGTTACACAGCAAACTTTTTCACTTTTTCTAGCATGTCGAAGGGTCAGTTGCTAGCATCCTCTCCTGTTCAGCTGGTGAATCTGGGCATCTTGAGGCAATGTTACAATTGCCTCATGTACACAGACAACCCACTCCTTATTCCACAAAACACAAATACATGTGAGAGATGCAACTATATAGCCAAACTGGAGGCTGAGCTCTCTCAACTCAGGACTGGCAAGACCAGACAGGAGGAGAAGGAAACCACGCACACCACAAACCCAGTTTCACATAGAACTATCACAACTGCAAAACAAACACATAAACACACAAAGACATACTCGGAGGCACTGATCAAAAATCTACCAAAACTACAGAGGCCTCCAAAGCAGACATCCAAGCAACTGCCACCTCAAGACATAAGACATGCAACACATAGTTCTTAACAGCCCTTAAGACCAAACACAATGCCAGACACACTTGTTATAGGTGACTCCATAGTCAGACACACTGACGTCCCACTCACCAGACTGAACAAGGAAAAGATCACAGTAAGCTGTCTGTCGGGTGCTAGAATCCGCCACATAACACAAGCACTCAGGTCACTCCACAGCAAGTACAAGTATGACTCAGTCATTGTCCATGCCGGTGTGAACGACCTGAGACGTACCTCCCTGGACTACATGAAAAGAGACATAGAGGAGCTCTCAGATTATGTAGCCCAGGCCGGTATGACCCTGACCCTGAGCAGTATCCTACCCTCACCAAGAATGATGCCACAATACAGAGACAAAATGATCAGCTTTAATAATTGGCTTAATTACTGGTGTCATTCTAAGGGGATCCAATGTCTGTCTGCCTGGGATGACATGCTTGACAAGCCACACTGCTTCGCAAGGGACGGCTTGCACCTGTCACCCCCATAGTGCCTTTTTTAGGCAAGGCTCAAATGATAAACCTACCGCCCTAGAAAACAAAAATGGAAAAAAACTAAGGGTAATACTGCTCAATGCCAGAAGTCTAAACCTCAAGATGCACGCCCTCGAAGCCCTCCTCAGTATGGAGAACATCGATGTCTGTGCTGTGACTGAAACCTGGTTCAAGGCTTCTGAGAGCACCCCAGCACTATCAGGTTATACCTCATATCATGCGTTCCGGCCCCAAAATCCGGACCGAACCACAAAATGAGGGGGAGTATCCATATTCATAAAGGATACCCACACCTCCAGGTTAGTGGCAACGCACGAAGCATCGGAGACCATCCAGGTGCAATTAACCATAGGTAAACTGCCCTACAGTTTGTAGCATGCTACAGACCACCCTCTCAAACTCAGGAAACCCACACAGCCTTCCTGAAGACACTGGAGAGTATGAATGTCTCTCCAAACACCATCATATTGGGTGACTTCAACTACCCAAACATAGACTGGGAACATTACTCAAGCCCCAACACCCTAGCCCAAAGGCTCCTGGAGTTCATAAACTCAAATGCTATGGAACAACTAGTCACCATTCCCACAAGAGGAGAAAATATACTAGACCTGATCATCACAAACATGGGGACAAAATGCTCCACACTGGAAGTATATCCTTCATTGGTGAGATCAGACCATAAATTAATCTCACTGGAGATCCACATCCCACCCCCAACCCCAGCAAAAAAGACCACAGTGAAGAACTTCTCAAAAGCAAACTTCCCACTTCTTAAGACTGGAGTGGTATCCTTCAAGGCCCCCGAGCCAGTGGAAACCACAGACCACGCTGCTGAAACCCTTACAAATGCCTTCTACGAGCACCTCCAGGAATGTATGGATCAAACAATCCCTAATAAAATCAAGACCCTTTCCACCAAAGGCAGGCGCCCGGTCTGGTGGACCCCAGCCATAAACAAACTCTACAACAAGAGGAGAAAGCTACTACATGACAGAGCAAAATCCCTAAAAGGGAAGGCATCTCTGATCAATACTAGCAAAAAACTATGATCACTCATAAAATCATCCAAGGCCAACTTTGAGAGAAAAATCGCTAAAGACAGGCCTTTTTTAGCTATGTTAGAAACCTGGGTGGAAACTCCCAGATGTGCTCAGAATTAGTCCAAAATGAAACAAAATGATACAAAAATCACTGAACCCACATACATTGCCAACATACTGGCAGACAGGTTCAGTGCAAATTTCTCCCCTCCCTCCCCCCCAAAAGGAGAAATATCTATCCCACCAGAGTCTAGCCTCCCAAAAATCTCAGATGCCCAGGTGAGAGCTGCTCTCTCTAAAGCAAAAAACACAGCATCAATGGGACCGGACGGTGTCCCCGGCTGTGTGCTACACGAACTCAATGAGGAACTAAACCCACACATAAGGCTGCTGTTTAATCTTAGCCTTACTACAGGATACGTACCCAAAGAATGGCATACGGCAACTGTGGTCCCACTCCACAAAGGCGGTGCTTCTACGGACCCTGGAAATTACCGCCCCATAAGCTTGACGAGCCTTGTCTGCAAAGCTATGGAGAGGAGCATAATGGAACTCATAAATAAAGACATTGGGGACCTACAGACACTGGATCCTACCCAATTTGGCTTTGTCAAGGGCAGATCCTGCCTCTTGAACTTGGTCGACTTTTTCGAAACAGTCACTAAGGCCATTGATGAGGGTAAGGCAGTTCACACAGCCTACCTTGACCTAGCAAAAGCGTTCGACACAATACCCCACTCGGGCATCATAGAAAAGCTCACCAGCTTAGATGTAAACCCATATGTCACAAGATGGGTTGCAAACTGGCTCAAGGACAGAACCCACAGGGTTAGAGTTGCTGGTGCCATGTCAGACTCTAAGCCGGTCATGAGTGGTGTCCCACAGGGCTCAGTCCTGGGTCCCCTTTTGTTCGGCATTTATTTTTCTGAAGTGCAGGCAAACATAGGGGGATTGTGGCTCACAAAATTTGCAGATGACTGCAAACTGGGCACCATAATTGACACTCCATCAGACACAGACATCCTCCAGAGAGTTCTCATAGAAATGGATAACTGGTGCCAGAGCCATAGCCTTAAGCTAAATGCCAAAAAATGTATAGTCATACCCTTTGGGAAAAACAAGGTAACCCCTAATTACCACATAGGTGGTAATCCATTAAACACGGAAGAAGTTATCAGGGACCTGGGGACCCAAGTTGACAGTAACCTCTCTTTTGACACTCACATTGCCAAAGTGGTTAGGAAGACCTTCTACATTGCCCACCTGATCATGAAGGGATTCACATCCAGATCAGGAGAGGTCATTGTACAATAAATAAAATTGAGTATTGGGGCTCTTTGGTACATTCAAACCAAAAAAAAAAAATATATATATATATATATATATATATATATATATATATATATATATATATATACCTCTCACAGACTTCTTGTCAATACCAGTTTGGTGCTGGAGTTCAAAACTCTGCACAGTCACTTCTTAAATAGAATTCCGCAAGTTTCTCACAAGTTTTTACCAAAACGCGCCTAACTCTACTACAATAGCGATATATCTGGAGGAGCAATTGAGGAGATTATAAAACTCACCTGACTCTGCAGCATCCAATCACTTCTCCTATGTATTTGAGTTAGGCACGATTTTTGACAGCATTGATTGGTTGTGAGGAAAGGAACCTGAACTGAAAAAAATGTACGGTACCATACACATTATTATTATAATTCGTCTCCATGACAGCTCAAAAAAAAAAAAGCAACTTGAAAACAAAAATGTACCAAAAGGGTAGATTTTTCAGATTAAAAAAAATGAAGAACAAAGGTTCTAATCATTAAATGGACAAAAAGAGGGCAGCTCCCGCCCCTGAGCCCATGCTTAAATCCACCACTGACGTGAGAGTTTCAAAACCTCTTTATTTCAGCAGAGAGTTTGAGCCATAAAATGGGACCCAATGGGGAGAATACACATTCACCTGCCCTGGTTTTAAAGGGAGATCTGCTTAAAGTAAAAATCTTATCCTATGTATTTCTTAGAAATTAACCCTGATCTCTTATGGGATTTTTTTAGAAGTATGCAATAACCTCTTTTTGGTATTGTGTCCCAGTAGGGAGGTTGGCATTTCAGTAACCGAAAAACATTTTTGCTGCTGTAGCAGGTTTCAATGATGAGCTTGGCTGTCAGCCAAGATGCCAACTCTGCAGATTTTATTTTCAGTGATATGCAGCCTTTTGGCATTATAGGTTGAGTAAAAGATTAAAAGTGTTAGACCATATTCCAGTTTAGGAAGGAGGACACCCCCCCCCCCCCCACAGAGCAATAAGAGCTGTAGGAGAAAACAAATGAAAGATTCTATAACAGATTTTGAGTTGAAAGAGGACTTAAACAGTGAATCTTCCTGTATGGCCTGAAAATTGTAAAGAGAAACAGAGGGTAAGACCTAGGTACTTATTCTGAAACATGGTGGATAACATTATTATATTAATTCTTGATGTTATTATGTGGTAGTAGTGGCAGGTTTTTTTTTTTTGAGGGGAGAGTTTGGAGTTGAAGAACAATATTAGCATTTGTTTGGTTAATTAAATAGAGGGTTATGATTGGGTCTCCAACCATAACCATATTATCAGGTGTTTCAGACATGGATGCTGAGAAATCTACCTCAAGAGATTCGAATCCTGGCATCCATGACAAGAACACATAATAATGAGTTATGTTCAGAGAAGCCCAATCATAACTCTTTGTAGACCATGGAGTCTTATCTACTCTGTGTACTAATAATTACAAAAGGAATAAAGAAAATGTGATGTGTTTTATAGGTTCATAGGTTCATAGGTAGGTACTAGGCTATCTGTCCAAAGGCATTTATAAGCCTAGCCAGAATGTGTTGGCTTTTGCTGCCCCATTAGATTAGTTCCCTGTGCCTCTGTCCAGCAGAGCCACTGATGTGATCCCCGGGGAAATCTTTCTGTTTCTCATCCACTCGTCAAGGTTTCTCTTGAAGAGTCTTAGCGAGGAGCTCTGCCTAATGCAGATTGGAATCTTGTTCCAAAGCATGGGAAGTCTCTGGGACAGAAATTGATCCCTCCAGAATGTCCTATTTATTATTGTGGTGAGGTGTAGATCCCTCGAGCATGTCACTTGAGGGTATAAGGTTTTCTTTAGGTGGAGCTTGTCCATCAATTTTGGGTTCGACTTGTGGGTTAGACATGGCCTTGTATGTCAGGCAGAGATCACCTCTGAGTAGGCGGTATGCAACCGAGTACAGCTGGAGTTTCTTCAGTTGAGCTGCATGGAGCATCTGTTTGAGGCCAGTGACCTTCTTGGTGAGGTACTTCTGTGGTCTTTCCAGCTGTTGCAGGTGTATTGTAAGGTACATCCCAAATGGGGTGTTGTACTCTATGTTGGGTCTGATGAGTGATGAGTAGAGGGGAACAATGACCTGTTTTGATCTAGATGCAAACCCTTTTGTGATTAGGTGGGCCACATAGAAGGATTTTCTAACCACTTTGGCAATATGATTATCAAAGGAGAGATTACTATCTACTTGGGTCCCCAGATCTCTTATTACGTTTTCCATACCATCTATGTAGTAGTTTGTGGGTACTTTGTTTTTTCCAAAGGGGATGACTATGCACTTTTTGGCATTTAGCTTGAGGCCATGATTTTGACACTAGGTATCCATCTCAGTGAGACCCTTTTGAAGGCTATCTGTGTCAGCCAGAGAGTCAATTATAGCCCCTAGTTTGAAGTCATCTGTGAACTTGGTCAGCCGTAGTCCTCCTGTGCTTGCCTGTACCTCTGAGAAGTATATGCCGAACAGGAGGGGTCCTAGGACTGAGCCCGGGGGAATGCCACCTGTAACCATTTTAAAGTCAGACCTAGCTCCTGCAACTCTCGCCATGTGGGTTCTGTCCATGAGCCAGTTGGCAACCCATCTTGTGACATAGGGGTTTATGTTCAGGCTGACGAGCTTGTCTATCATACCAGAATGTGGAATGGTGTCGAAAGCCTTTGTGAGGTCTAGGTAGGCTGTGTGTACCACCTTTCCCTCATCTATAGACTTGGTAACTGTAGAATGAAGGAAAAAAAACACACCGGATTCACAAATAAGTAAAGATTAGCGCTTTCGTTTACTGGAATTAGCAAACTTCTTCATACAAAATTAAAAAATATAAATACACTTATATACATTAACAAATCATGACATAATTTCCTTAAAGATAAACCAAGCCTCATTTTAAAGTGCCAAATCACCTTCAAATTTAAAAGGCAGCCACATATAATCAATTAAAAAAATACAAATATAAAGGTATGTCAAAATAATAATAATAATAAGTCACATACATATACCAATATAAAAAAATGTATATATAAAATATATATAAAATATATATATATACATATATACATATATAAAAAAATCAAAATTATAACTCTATCTAACCAAAGCTCTCAATTTCAAAATGCTTTTAATGGAAACTGAATCATTCAAGCCTGGAGGGGCTAGGGCATTCACTTTCAACTGCCAAATAAGCTCTTTCTCCTCTAACTTCAAATCCATTGGCCCTCCCCTAATATTATCAAATTTTTTTTCAATGACTAGAAACTTAAACTCATGCTTAGGAAAAGCATTAATGTGTATGGCTAGTGCATTATTCAAATTCCTTTTGTCAATTGCATACAGATGCTCATAAATTCTATTTTTAAGGGGTCTTTCTGGTTTGCCCACATAAAAGGCAGGGCATTTCGAACATAAACTCAAATAAACAACCCCCCTTGTATTGCAATTGAATTTGTCATTAATATGATATTTTTTGCCATTTATAGTAAAAAAAGTAACCACATTAATGTATTTGCACCAACGACAAGCCTCACATTTAATGGCATTTTTAGGGGCCATGAACAATCTTCCATTTTCTGAGAATTTTAATTTCCTCACAATCGATGTCCGTGACTTATATACTATTATTCCTCATTTTTGCAACTTCATAAGCAATGTGTTATGGTTTACAGTTTCAAATGTCCTACTCATGTCCACAGATATCTCAGTAGTAATAAGTCTGTCACTGATGTTAGAGCAGATGGAGTCATTTGCAGATAGTAAGGCTGTTACAGTACTAATGGCATTTCTGAAACCATGATGTTTATCAGATAGTAGTCCAAATGTATTTATATGTTTTATCAGTGGTTTGTACAGGAGTTTTTTAGCACTTTAGAATGTGGGAAAAGTATGGAGATAACACTGAAATCTGAAAGAGTTCTGGGTTTGGGAACCTTGTGGAGGGGGATTATGACAGAGTACTTTAAGGCTGGTGACAAGAGGTTAAAATGAAGGATAGTGGCCTAGTAACTCTCTTCAGTACCCTGTTGAGGAAAGTGGGTTGGAGTGATAAGAACTTGCTATATAATTATTTCAGATTTTAAAGGAGATTGCTAATTTCTTTTTTCTGACATTTCCATGAAATGGAATGTACCTACATATTCAGCTAGAGGACATAGCAGAGGTTTGGAGTTGTACTGTTGGTCTATCAGTACACCGGTAGTGGATTGAAAACATCAAGTAATGTTGAAGCATTAAAAGGGAAATTGGCTAGGCTTAAAACTGCCCACAAGGGCACCTAACCTAGTACTTGCCTATGAACCTAAGATACTAACCATTAGAAAGTTTTTATAATCCTCAGCCGGATTAAAATTCTTATTACCTGTAATCAATCTTGGAGGTTATCAAGCTCTATTGTATATACCAATTAAATCCTTTATTTCTATCCAGAATTGTGCTGTATTCTTAGAAGCAGACATGCATGCATGCATGTATGTATTTATTTCCTCATTTGTTTATTTATTTAATAAGTAGTTTGATTTGGCTGTTTGTTTGATTCTAATCTGTTTTCTTAATAAGAGGCACACTGGGTAAAGGCACTTGCCTGTAGAGTTTTGCTTCCAGGCAGTCCGCGTGTTATCTCTCTGCTTCTTAAGGCTGTAAATAGCATGTTTGAACCCTACATCTCTGTCATACACAGAGAAATAATGAGTCCTGTACAGAAGAGAGGGTAGAGATGAAGTATGTCAGAGCAGTAACAGGGTCATTTATAAAGTATACAGCGGGGCCAATCCATGCTCTTTAATATCTGATCCCACTGGATAGAATATGATTCAGGAATGGATGGCCTCTTATTATTTGACAGGGGAGCTTTGGAGTTCTAAATGACCACATGGAGACAACTTTGCAGTAGTCACTAAGTGTGGTTCATAGAATAGTAATATTGGTTCTGCAGTGGCATATGTTTGGATTCATGTGACTGAGGTTAAGTTGTAATATAATTGTACTGAGTTGTGCAGCATCTGGGCCAGTAGCACTAACAATGAGGTCACCTAATATGATAATATTTTTAGGGCAGCCTTTAGGGGAATTTTGAGGAGTATATTTTTAATAGTGTTGACTGAGGAATGAGGTATAAGTAACATCAGTACTCAACGATATATGCCCTCCTAAAAATAGGCTATTTCTCAAATAGGTTGGAGATTTGCCATTATTACTGGTGTTGTTTGAGTTGCTAACAGTTAACGATGATTTATTATTTGTGAGGAGAATGCCCACCCACACACTCCTGTTTTATTCTCACACCTAGTATCATAGAGAATGTTGCAGTTAGCTTGAATGAAGTTTGAGGAAGTATGTTGTCTTTAAGCCAGCTTTCAGTTATGTCCAGAGTATGAGGGTTTTCAGTGGCCATCCCTAAATCTAATGTGACCTAATTATTATTTATGCTATCTAGGTTAACGCATGTAATTGTTAGGTCTTTAGTTTTTCAGTTTGTAACTTTATAAATGATGGCTGAAATAGAGACAGAGCTTGTAGCAAGATTTCCTATTTGCAAAGGACCAAGTTTGGAATAAAATGTCACCTAATCTGAGCAGTTTGTGTTTCAAATTGTAAAGTACAGATCCTGGGGCTTTTTGGAGTAGGAAAAGAGTTTAAAGCAATGAAGCATGCACATTTGTGTGAGGTACGGGCTCCTGTTTATGTTGGTAATAAGTGTACTATTGCAGTGGAAGCTGAATGATATTATGATATCCGAATGGGAACTATATACAACGATATATTTTGATGTTCTTCGTGTTTCACTGTTGCAGTCATTACATTTGGGTAATCTGCTGCAGGTTGCCCTCAGTCGGCCTGAATTCCAAAGTATTGGGTCCTGCGTCGGTTGCTGTCTTCACTTCCATAGATAAGCTGAGAATCATTATTAAGCTCGACACATAAGTCTGTATAATAATCATAGTTGCTGCACTTGCTTCTTTTTTTAGTAGGGGGATACGGTAGAAAAAAAAACTTTCATCGACCACATTAGATAGGGACTTAACTAGTCTAAGGCATGAGAGGGAATGTGTAAATGTCTGAAGTGGTACTTGCATATCACTTAGTCCTTTCATTTTCCAAATGAAAGAGGAAGTTAGTTAGAGTAAGGCCTGTGAAGGAAGATATAAATGGCAGAAGGACTGCCTGCCTATCATTTATGCAGATGGTGATTGAGAGAGGAAAGTGTAGAAGATGGGAAATCTAGCTACTATCTAAGCACAGCAAAGTGCAGGTGGCTAAATATGGGGGAGTAGGCAGTCTGCATATGATCACTTGGACTAAGAAGAAGGAGTATGTATTGAAAAGTGTGTGTGTACAAGCTAGGCCATAAAAGGAAGTGAAGAAGAAAGGAGAGAGAGAGAGAGAGAGAGCAGAAAATTAGTATAATTAAGCAATGTTATGATAATAGTGAGTGATTATTCTATGTGCCACAAAGTCTAATGGCACATGGACTAAAGAAGAGTGAGAAGTCTGTCTGTGACCCCAACCAACAGAAGTAGGGAGCAGGGAATAACAAAGTGAGGTATTCTAATATTGTTTCTTGATATAATGTTATCCCTGAAAATGTAAGTATTGATTTGGTTGGGGATTTTTTCACTAGTAGCGAAGAGTTTAATAAAATTTCTATATATAACTTCTTATGTACTGGGATATATTTTAGAAAACTAGGCCAATAGCCTAGTACCTACCTATAAACCTACCTACGAACCTATGAACCTTATGTCTTGGCATGCACTATGAACAATTTAATGGGGGGTATGTTAACACAGTTGTGAGGAAATGTTGTACCATGATGAAGGATGATCTTCACTGTATCAGTAGTTGAAGTGAGAAAGTGTTGCAGTATATGTTACATTAATTAGGCATCATGGTGGTTACAGTGAATCTGGTTACACATACAAAACAACAGCTATTAAGAGTCTGCAGAGGATTCCAAAATAGCAGACAAATTTCAAGAAGTCATCATTTATCTTGCAGAGAAAGGCTCAAAGATTTGGGAATGTTTATACTTCATACCTACTTGTTGTAGACTGTATTATCTTGATACACAAATGTTTTAACAATAATGTTTTGTTAACTTACTTTGGGCATTTTCATCCCTCTGCTTCAACACTAGAAATAAAAAAAAATATTCTGCTAGTTTGCCAGCTGCTTTTTTGAAAAGGTGGATTTACTAGCCCTCTTAAATGATAGAGGATGTATGTATAGATTTTTCAGTGATATAGCTAATGTGAGAGCAAATGGAACAGGCTATTAAGTTTCCTTCATTACTACACAGTGGTCAACTCACTGAAAATAGGAGAGACTGTAAAATTTTGACTTGACCTGTGGTATCACATTCACAGTTGTTTCTGGTGCAAATGTATAATAGTATTAATAACAACAATCCCCGGGATTCATGAAGCTCGGCGCAAGGCCGGCGTAAGGGCTGCGCCGGTGGTGCAGTGAATAGCCGGTGTAGTAGCGCCATATGCATATTAATGAGAGTGCACCGCAACCACAGACACGTGCGTAGTGTACGTGAGCGAGCCCAAGTAGGATGCGTCCGGAGGCGTGGCTAAGCCGGCATGCGGTGAGCAACCTAATGTGCTGACTGCCACGGTCCGCCCATAATAGTAATGGCAGCAGCCAGGGCCCGTGCAGAATGAAACGCACATAGAGTATGCAACATAGTACCCGTCCCAACTAAATGGAAAAGCAAATACAACCCACGAAGGCTTAAGTGTACCCGTCCAAGGAGCAAAGGATACGCATAAGACCGCGTTTGTCCCGCAATGCACCGTCAGTGGTTATACTCATAGAAGGTGTACCGCAGCATGTCAGCGCGCCGCACCGACATAGGAGTAGCGACTAAGGTTACCACCTGTCCCACTTTGCGAGGGGCAGTCCCGCTATGGGCAGTTGTGTCCCGATAAAAAATATTAAAAATGGCAAATGTGCTAAGATTGTAGGACATAATGATATCCCGTATTTAATGTAATGGTTGCATGAATTGGTTATTTCTGTAACTGAAATATCTCAATGTCACAAGAAACAGAATAAGCAACCAAACTGCCACAACAATAAGCTTTTATTTAGGCAAACAAGTGAAGTTCTATGCCATATAGTGACCGTGTGTATGTGTCGGCCTGTAAAATCAGATGTGAGTCCCGGAAATATCCCACCTTGGCAACTGGAAAAGGTGGCAACCCCAGTAGCGACATGGGCATGGTCACCAGGGTTACCAGCTGTCCCAATGTGCCATGGATAGTCCCTCATTGGACAGTTGTGTCCCTGCAAAATCGAAAAAAAGGAAAATGACCTGAGATTCCCTGCCAAAAATATTCCCGCAATATACATGTAATAGTAGCATAAAACATATAATTTGTATATGAAACACATACATGGCATAAGAAACTGAATAAGGAACCCAAATGCTAACAGAATAAGTGTATATTATGGCAAACAAGTAAAGTCCTGTCAACTCCACTTACTGTGGGTATGTGTTGTCCTGCAAAATCCAATGTTCCCACAAAACATGTCCCACTATGGGCATTGGAAAAGGTGCCAACCATAATGGTCACAAGCAGTAGTGAGAGTACATAGCCGGGTAGCTGTGTTGACATAACAACAGGAAGGAACCAAGATACCTTAAACACAGGCAAACATGTGCATAGCAACATATCCCACACCCAGCAACGTCTCTGTCGCATACACTGGATGGCGTATGTTGAAGTGTAATATCCAGAAGCAGAACCCATGCATTCAGATGTAATACACAATAGCCTCATTGTAGCATGTAAGTCCCACCCATGTACACCTGTGCACCCAAACCTGCTAGCATCTGTGTGCAGCTATACACCTACACACAATGTGCATACCTGAAATGTGGTAAGATGTTTGTGTTAGGCAGTGCCACGCGGGCAAATACATACCCCACATGTCACCAACCCACCTCAGGTACAGATATGGAAATGGCTGCATGTGAATGTGTCTGCAGAATGTGTACATCCCACATGTGGTATGTACCCGTCCAAACCATATAGGTTTGCATACGACACGGTGCACATAACTGTACACATGTGGACAAGTCGGGTTGTTGAACCACCGCATCGATGATTAGCTATGCAGAGAAGTCGAACACATATAGCGGAACACGTGCCTACCAAACAGGACATCCTAACAGGGTGCTAAAGGCAAAGAAGGGGAAGGTGGGACATCACATGTGGAGAGTAGCGTTGCCGGACGGCCAAATACACACGGTCAAGGTAAAGGACGGAACAACATGCATATGGCCGGATGGATGTTGTTCGAAAAATATATATAGAAACACATATGAAGTGCCAGTTTAGACTCGAAATACTATATAATGCATTGAATTGTACCGTACAATATGGCAGTAGAACTGATCATGCATGTAATTGGTGAAGCTAAGCTGTAGTGTGATGGAATTCTGACCCTGGCAGTAACCAGTGCAGCAGGTGTATGTCATTCAGCATTAGTCATCTGCTCGGTTAGAGAATAATAAATGTATGTACAGGTATATCTGTCATCCTTCCACTGAGGAGGATAGGCTTGTGAGCTCTATCTAACACAGAGTACAGCTGCTCACCAGAGAGACAAAGGAACCTAGTAGGAAATGGAGTGACGACCGGATCTGAACAGTGTTGGAACCGTGACAGAGCAGAATTTACTGAAGTACATTCTAATTGACTATGTGGCTCGCAAGGCTGTGCTATCCTCATGGGAAAACATTTAATAAGCATTACCTTAGCACTGTTGTAGGAATACAATCTTGTGGACTATAGTGATGTAAATGCCCTGTGACTGACCACATCATTAATATGTGCAAAAGATGATAGTATACACAATGCTCATACAGCTGTAACATGTATAGAGTAAAACAAAAGTCTAAACTTGTACTGCATAGTTCTGTGCCTCCTGCTGCACAGTAGTAAAACGTTATTAATCTCAGCTTCCTGTGTTATTGACTGTCAGTTTGAAAAGACGAATGAGTGTTACAGTTTGATTTAAACAACGTAATTGACAGATGTGTATGTTCTAGAATGGGAATAGGTCAAGCCAACCATCACAATGTCCATGTGTACCACATACAAACATCCAGTAACACGCAGTAGTAGTGCATGAAGGCATACACGACTGTGGGAATAGTACAGGACATATGGCACATGCCAAGTGCAGATGCATGACACAAACCCCAGGATGGGTGTCCCTGCAAAGAGGAACATGTGCCAACCACACCTCCCACAGATGTACCGGCAATAAAAACACATGGCAAACACACAGAAACACTACCGTCCAACACACGACTGCAATGGAGCCTGGTCAGACACCAACATGAAGCATGCACAAACAGGGACTTGTGTAATGTCTGCCTTAACACCCCCCCATAGGCCAAAGAAGAATAGAAAGAACATATGCATGTAATGTTGTGAAGGATGTGTGGTAGTCCTCAGTATCACAGTGTTAGGGACACAGATACACTGTCATCAACTGTGACGTATGTGCACTGTACACAGCATACCTGCATGTAATACAGAGGACAATCATGTGCCACAGAAATATACACTGGAGAAAGAGGATAGGGGATAGACAAGTGTAAATGTGACAAACTATGAATATAGGTTCATAGGTCCATAGGTACAGGGTAGGCCATCGTCCCAGGTTCAGCCATAACACTACACCATAGTTAGGATGACTTTGCCAACCTTCTGTGCTTCAGATAAAATACTCATGATATTGCTGTACCTCCGTCAAGCAGTGATAATGATATAATCCCTGGCCTATACCTGCAATTCTCCATCCAATGGACAACATACCCGTGAACAAGGCTATGAAGGATCTCTGTCTCACATGTACTGTGATGTAGATCCACAGCATTGTGAGTGTCTGGGTGATATATGTGTCATTCAAACACATCCCATTAATGACCGTGACAAGGTTCATGTCACCTGCCCTAGTGGTTCTGAGGGATGCAGATACAGTAGGTGAAGCATACACATGACATATGGGTTGACATGGCCTCGTATGTCAGGCACAGGTCAACACTAAACAGCAGGTATGTGACTTAATGGGGCAGGGGTCCTACAAGTGGGGCAGCATTACACAAAATGATGTCATCCTGCATCTGTACGACAATTAACCTATGAGGGCTTCCCAGCTGCTGTAGGTGTATGGTCAGATACAGTCTGAATGGGGCAATGTAGTAAATCATAGGTGTAACACGTAATGGGTACAAGGAGACAATGACCTAGCCTGATGTAGATGTGAATCCCTGCACAAACAGGTGGGCAATGTAGAAGTCCCACAGAACCACGATAGCAACGTGTGTGTTGAATGAATGGTGACCGACAAACTCTGTCCCCTGATCCCTGGTAATCACCCCTGTGCTGAGTGGACAGCCACCTATATGCTGGACAGGGGTGACCTAGTACTTCTCGACAGGTATGATGTTGCATTACTTAGCATTTAGCTGTGGGCCATGTCCCTGACAGCAGATATGCATATCTGGGAGGCCCCTTGAAGGATATCTGTGTCAGATGTCCGGCCCACTATGGCACCTGTGTTGCAGTCATCTACAAACAATGTTGCCCATAACACCCGTGTGTGTGCCTGTACCGTGGAAATGTAGATGTATGACAGGAGTGGACCCACGGAAGGGCCCCATGGGACACCACTTGCGACAGGCAGTAGGTCTGACATGCTGCCAGCAAGTATGACCGTGTGGGTTGTGTCACATAGACAGTTTACAACACATTCTGTGATGTACGTGTTCACATCCCAGCCAATGGGTTTATCAACGATACCTGAGGGGGGTAATGTGATGAAGGCCTTTGCCAGGTCGAGGTAGGCTGTATGGACTGCAACACCCCCATCAATGGCCTCGGTGACTGTCCGAAAATGTCAACCATGCTTTAAAGGCATGAACCGCCCCTGAACAAGACAAACCGTGTTGGATGCAAAGTATGTATGTCCCCTATGCATTCATGTACGAGCCGCAGTATGATCCCTCCCCATGTCTTTGCAGATAGGTCTCCTCATGGTAATGGGACAGTAATAACCAGGCTCAGTGGAGGCATTGGCCCTGTGACGTGGGACTACCGTTGCCATGCGACACAACTGGGTACCTTACCTGAGGTGAGGCTACAAAGAAATAGCTGTCCTAACTGTGGGTCTAATTCCTCAATGAGATAGTGGAGTACACAGTGGGGTCACCAGCTGGTCTCATGGATGCTATGTCCACTACCCTGGAGAGAGCATGTCCCACCTGTGTGTCACAGAACATTTGGTGACCACAAACCGCTGGTACAGACATCTCCTCATGTGTGGGGGAGGGTGTGGAGATGTCCTCACTGGACTTGTCAGCCTGTATGTTGGCAATGTGTGTATGTTGAGTAAACTCCACCTCTTTGTGAACCCAGTCAGAGCATATGTGGGAGTGACCTCCCAGGTGTTGAGCATAGCAACTGAAGGTGGTATGATTGTCAGCCAGGTCCATGTAGGTATATCTGTGGAATGTGCCCTGGACCATGGCATGACAGTGTGTAACTCTACACATATGATGACCAAGGGTGTCATACCTCACAAGGTGTCTGCTCCACCTTGTAGTAGCCACCTCCTCATGTTGTACATCCTGTGTATGTCTGGGGTACACCACACTGGATGCTTGGCATTGGTACAATGAACCACAGTTGGGTAAGTGAATGCCTGGTTCATGCAGTCCTGTAGGTACTGGTAGATGGCAAATGTGATTGATGCAGTGGCTGCAGTACTGTCGACCACTGGCTCAGGGTCCTTAAAGGAGACCACAGTAGTGTGGAGAATTGTGTAGTCTGCCTCTGAGCAAGCAATGTGTATGGTAACTGGCAACACTCACAGCAACGGATGCCAATAGCAGAAGCCAATGTCCAAATAACATAGATTAACTTCTGCATGACAATATATCTTATCATACATGTATTGACACGTGTCTGCTAATTACAATTGCAAATGGCCGGTAAGACTGGCCTAAAGTTCCCGTGATTTACACAGTCTGGAGGTGTTGTTCCGATAATAAAGTGGCAATACCTCCCAATCGTGACCTCTGGGTATTAAAGTGGTTGTTAACCTGCAACATTGGATGTACACTATTGGGTTCTGGTGTCGGAAAACATGGTTCCTGTACCACTACACAGTATGGGTAGTCAAGCAGACATCCGCGATTGTTGAACACACAGCATCAGTGAAACCCACTGCTCACAAGGACACAGTCCGACAAGCTCTACACTTTACATATGCACAGTGGTGTCCATTGTAGGACCCAAAAATTGTCTAAATACAAGAATGATGCCTTATTTCAACACCTACGTGAACTCATTGTCGTCACAGGTACACATATGCACCGCAAGCGTGTTTAATGTTGATGATAGCTGTCCATGAAATGCAGCACAGCTGCACAGAAATACCCAGGGTACCGAGTCCATAGAACTGCGTCCACATCACAGTCCCGCACACATGAAGGATGTGTAATGGGTACTGTCGATTGTTGCAGTCAAGGGATTCTGGGTATGTAGACTCTGGGCTCGGTGTTGTTTCGCAGGCAATCCTTTGTCCCGCCCCATGGGAGGGATGTGTGCGTAGCACCTGCCTTACTCTCCGCTAATAATGCAAACCATCCACCGGAGAATGCTAAATGCAGGTGTGAAATGTGTACAGCCCTATACTAGTGTCCAGTAGGCAATTGTCATGGATGGACAACCGTATGGCCAAGATGGCACCCACAACTGCAAACCCGGGGAAATTACACAGCTGCGGTAAGGCATAACACAGGAAATACACATAGGGACTACAGTTGACATTCCACATACAAAGTCGGACCGTGCCAACACCGGCGTACACAGCACTTAATCTGCCAGCAACAGAATGAGGAGCACCCGCTACCATACAGCGGAACAGATGTGCGACCTGTGGAACACATACTAATGGCACACCCACAACGTCAAGTAGGATATGTAAACTATGGCATTCCCACCTATGAAGACAACATGGTTAAATGAATACATAGGTGATCAACATGTTCCGGTGGTGTTATGTTGAAAATACAGTGATGGATATGTCCCATTGGGATGTCTGAGGTTCATATGAAGCAGTTGCTAACCAGCATCTTTGGATGTATGACATTTGTTCACAGTACTAAATCACCTGGTTACGTAGCACCATGTAGAATGGGTAGTCAAACAGACATCCACGATTGGGGAACATACACCAGCAGTGAAAAGCACTGGCCAGGTGGACACAGTCCAGCAACATCTAACCTGACATATGCACATTGGTGTCCATTGTAGGACCCACAAATTCCATTCATTGAATGCCTGCTAGCTTCCTGCATTACCCACGTGAACTCATTGTCGTCCACCACGTCACAGGTACACATATGCACCCAAGCGTGTTCAATGTTGATGATAGCTGTCCATGAAATGCAGCACATATGCACAGAAATACCCAGGGTACCGGGTCCATAGAACTGCGTCCACATCACAGTCCCGCACACATGAAGGATGTGTAATGGGTACTGTCGACTGTTGCAGTCAAGGGAGTCTGGGTATGTAGAATCTGGCCTCAGTGTTGTTTCGCAGGCAATCCTTTGTCCCGCCCCGTGGGAGGGATGTGCGTAGCACCTGCCTTACTCTCCGCTAATAATGCAAACCATCTACCGGAGAATGCTAAATGCAGGTGTGAAATGTGTACAGGCCTATACTAGTGTCCAGTAGTCAATTCTCATGGATGGACAAGCGTACAACCAAGATGGCACCCACAACTGTAAACCCGGTGGAACTACACAGCCGCGGTAAGGCATAACACAGCAAATATACATAGGGACTACGGTTAACATTCCCCATACAAAGTTGGACCGCCATGCAAACACCGGCGTACACAGCACTCAATCTGCCAGCAACACAATGGGGGAGTACTCGCTACCATACTGTGGAACAGATGGGCGACCTGTGCAACACAAAGTAATGGCACACCAACAACGTCAACTGGGATATGTAAACTATGGCGTTCCCACCTATGAAGAAAACATGCTTCAATGAAGACATAGGGGATCTACATGTTCCAGTGGTGTTATGTTGAAATTACAGTGACGGATATGTCCTATTGGGACGTCTGAGTTTTATTTGAAGCAGTTGCTAACCTGCATCTTTGGATGTACACCATCTGTTCACAGCTGTAAATCACCTGGTTACGTAGCACCACGAAGAATGGGTAGTCAAACAGACATCCGCGATTGGGGAACATACAGCAGCAGTCAAAGCACTGGCCAGTTGGACACAGTCCAGCAACATCTAACTTTACATATGCACATTGGTGTCCATTGAAGGACCCTAAAATACCTTTTCACATAACTCACTCCAGACGTTTCCGAACAACAGACGATGCTATAGCCGTGGCTACGGCACAGTTAGACATATGCACCACCAGCGTGTTTAAGGTTGATGACAAGTGTTCATGAAACGCAGGACATATGAACAGAAATACCCAGATCGACGTGTCCATACATGCGCCCACATCCCAGTCCCGCGCATGAAGGATGTGTAATGGGTACTGTCGAGGGTTGCAGCCATGGGATCTTGGGTATGCAGAAATGGGGCTTTGTGTTGTCTGGCAGATAATCCGTTGTCCTGCCCCCTGGGAGCGATGTGTGCATAGTACCTGCCTTACTCACCACTACTAATGCAAAGCATCCACCGTAGAATGCTAAATGCTGGTGTGAAATGTGTACAGCCCTATACCAGTGTCCAGTAGGCAATTCACATGGATGGACAAGCGTATGACCAAGATGGCACCCATAACTGCAAACCCGGTGGAATTACACTGTCGCAGTAAGGCATTACACAGGTAATACACATAGGGACTACACTTGACATTCCCCATACAAAAAACACAGACAACCAGCTGAAGAAGTCCAAAGCAAAGACGAGGTACTGTAGACACCGTCAGCGACCACTCAGAGCCCACCAGGAATTAAATGCAGTCACCATAGTTTATTGAAGCTCTTTCGGCCTGCTTCATAAGCAGACTTATTCAGAATACATACAATGCAGTCCAACCTACTACATTTAAAACCCTTAATTGGTCATTAAATTAGATGTGCTAAGTATTAATTAAATGCCTTAAAGGCAAACAAGCAAACAAACTTTACTTGGGTTACAGATTCCACACAGTGAGTACATCAGACATTGCTTCGAAAGGTACATTCTTCATAGAAAAATAGAAATATATGTATATATATGAAAGAAGAACCAACATAATGTTTTCCAAATGTCTGACTGTTTAAGCTACATATATATGTTCTACGGATTGTGCCAATATATTAAAAGAACTACAGACACCTAGTAATATAAATGAACCATAATATATAGAGATAAACCATATGATTATGACTAATGTAAAATAGACCAACGAAATGTAAAGATTCACAATGTGGTAAAGTAACTATTCATTTAGAAGGTTAGTTAAATAAATCAATTCAGACATCCTTGTCAAAATACTAACACAAGGCCAGCGAGGTGCTTGGCCTCACATGTACTGGGATGTTGTTCCACAGCATAGTGAGTGTCTGGGTGATGAATCTGTCCCACCAGCACGTTCTATTAATGACAGTGTCAAGGTGTACGTCACCTGCCCTTGTGGTTCTGAGGGATCTAAATTCTTTAGGTGAAGTATAGTCATCAGATCTGGGTTCATGCCAGGCACAGGTCACCTCTGGGCAAGTGGTATGCGACTGTATACAGCTGGAATTCTTTCAGTCAGTCAGCATAACACATATTCCTGAGACCCTGCATCTGTTTGTCGATGAACTGTTGGGGCCTGTCCAGCTGCTGCAGGTGTCGGGTCAGATACATTCTGAATGGGGCATTGCACCCAATCATAGGTCTAATGATTGATGAGTACAAGGGGACAATGACCTCCCCTGATCTAGATGTGAATCCCTTCATGATGATGTGGGCAATGTTGAAGGTCTACCTAACTACGTTAGCAATGTGTGTGTCGAACGAACGGTTAACAACAACCCGGGTCCGCAGATCCCTGGTAACTCCCTCTGTGCTCAGTGGATTGCCACCTATATGGTAGCTAGGGGTAACCTTGTTCTTCCCGAAGGGTATGACTATGCATTTCCTGGCATTTAGCTGTAGGCCATGCCTCTGGCACCACTTATCCACATCTGTGAGGCCCTCCTGAAGGATATCTGTGTCAGATGTGTGTCCGACTATGGCACCCAGTTTGCAGTCATCTGCAAACATTGTCAGCCATAACCCCCCTGTGTTTGCTTGTACGTTGGAAATGTAGATGCTGAAAAATAGTGGACCCAGGACTGAGCCCCATGGGACACCACCTGTGACTGGCTGTGAGTATGACATGGCGCCAGCAACTATGACCGTGTGGGTTCTGTGACTTAGCCAGTTTGCAACCCATATGGCGATGTATGGATTTACGTTCAAGATGACGGGTTTATCAATGATACCCGAGGGGTATTGTGTCAAGGCCTTTGCCAGGTTGAGGTAGGCTGTATGGACTGCTTTACCCTCATCAATGGCCTTGGTGACTGATCCTACAAAGTCAAACACGTGTAAAAGGCATGATCTGACTTTGACCAAGCCAAACTGGGTTGGATTCAAAGTATGCAAGTCCCCTATGTCTTTATCTATGAGTTCCATTATGATCCTTCTCCATGGCTTTGCAGATAAGGCTTGTCAAGCTAATGGGATGGTAATAACCAGGGTCAGTGGAGGCACCATCCTTGTGAAGTGTGACTACAGTCGCCTTGTGCTACTACTTGGGTACGTATCCTGAGGTGAGGCTAAGATTAAACAGCTGTCCTAAGTGTGGGTTTAATTCCCCATAGAGTTCATGGAGTACACAGCTGGGACACCACCTGGTCCCATGGATGCTGTGTTTACTGCTTTGGAGACAGCATTTCCCACCTGTGCATTACAGATGTTCCAGGATCTACAATTCTCTGGTATAGATATCTCTCCATGTGGGGGAGGGGGGGAAATGTTAGCACTGAACCTGTCAGCCAGTATGTTGGCAATGTGTGTAGGTTCAGTCATCTTCACATCATTCTGAACCCAGTCTGAGCATATCTGGGAGTGTCCTCCCAGGTGTCCAACATAGCTAAAGAAGGCCTTATGATTGTCTGTTGAGTCCTTGTTAATTTCTCTGTTGAATTTCCCCTGGATGATTTCATGACAGCTTGTAGTTCTTCACATATAATGAGCAAGGGTGTGTTACCTTACAAGTATTCCGCTTTAACTTGTAGTAGCTACCTCCTGTCTTTGTAGAGCTTGTTCATGGCTGGGGTCCACCAGACTGGATGCTTGTCTTTGGTACAAAGAGTCTCAGTTTTGTATGGGATTGCCTGATCCATGCAGTCCTGTAGTTGCTGGTGGAAGGCATATGTACGTGATTCAGCGGTTTGAGTAATGTTCACCACTGGCTCAGGGGCCTTAAAGGAGACCACAGTAGTGTTCAGAAGTGTGAAATCGGCTTTTGAGAAAGGCATATGTATGGTAACCGGCACCACTGTACACATGGAACATCATAGCAATAAACCACGGCCGGATGTGGGTAATGCTGGACATACTCACAGCAGACGTGGCGCGTTCCCGAGTCCGATGCCCGAGGGACCACACACATAGCCGGCCTTAGGCATAGGCCAAGTAGGCAGCCGTCTAGGGCGTTGCTCTACTCGGGGCACCTTTCCAGACTTTATTTGGTGTAGGTAGACCAGGAGGGGGGTAGCGGGTGATGTGGCGGTGGCAACATGGAGTCCTTCTGCCTAGGGCACCACTTAACCTAAGGCCACCCTTCCCGTGGGTAATACAGCAGTACCCACACCCAGACGCGGGTCATTGCTAGTATGCCATATCATCTATGGCAAGAAACCACATATTCCCAGACATAATGGCACAGCATAATGCCTGTCCACCGCCCAAACGCAGACATACGGCACCCGCGGCGGTGCGGACGTACTGAGCGAGATGTCCGTTACCAATGTCGACACTGTCTCGCTTTGTGAAACAAACTCAACATAGCGATTCAATACTAAACAGCGACGGAGAGCCCGATGTCCCCGTGGCTGAGCTGTTCAACCAGTTCCCCAATGTTAAATGTGTGTAGCAGAGCAGAACCGGCCCAAACCAAGCAACGGACATGTCTGTGGCTCAGTGAAAGCCGTCACGCAATGGTAAACCCATGTAATATTGCGACACAGGTCATACATACCGAGGGTTAGTAATGGAAATAGGTCCGTTCGACCAGACCGTGTGCAATTAGTATAACAAGATCTACAACGGGTACACCGGCCAATCAGCGCACACGGTTATGAATAATTGGGGGGGTTGACATGGTACCATAGACACGGACAAACCGTGCCCATGTGACTCATCTAACATTCGTACACGGTCAGGGCAGTTCCGTACACTGGGCGGACAAGACCAAACCCAAAGCACCACAGGAACACCCTGACAATCAAGGCCTGTATGCGGAGGGGATATAAGCACCTGTGATCTGAACAACCCTGCGGTCACGACATATGCATCCTGGGCCATGAGCGAGAGGAATAAGGAATGTTTAACATGCAGTACCGCACCTTTCCCAGCAGGAGAATGGATGCCTGTGACGGCGTGAGTGCGGGGTGGGGGATATGTAAATGTAGCTAAGTACCATGGGTATGCATATTAATGACACCGAACAGCTAACGGTAGTGGTCACAGTAACCGGCAAATGTGAATGCAGTCATGTTTGAATTACGACTATAGAACATATAGATGTGAACGGTAAAAGGGG
>NC_056736.1:134240218-134265218 GCF_019279795.1 Protopterus annectens
GTTTATGTACATAACATTAGGCCATCCCTCCATCATGCATGCTATGCCTGTGATACTGTCTATGATTTCTGAACATATCCATCATGACAGCTTTGCATTACACATAATTGACATAGTCACCCCTACTGCGAGGGATACGTGCGTCGTGCGCATTCCGTATGACATCGACGGTATATGCCCATGCACATGTGTGCTGTGACACTATACATACATGTCCTATCCCCTGCTGTGGCACTTCATTGTTCGATATCCATTGACAGCATCAGCGTGGGTGGTGGCATTGTTCTGTGTTTGGAATCCCTAGGGCGGACCTTGGGTTATCACGGCTGTGTACATGTTGTCCCACTGCTGTGCACACGTTGTCCACAGTCGTTGGTATGCTCCGCGGCTTAGCATTGCATAACCACCTTTCACCACTCTCTGCCTGATGGACAGGTATCTTTACTTACACACATCGTTCACATACAGTGCAGATTAGTCATACGTATCATGCGTTGCACACCAGTACATCTCGTGGGTTCGACATACCTTTCCGGCCTTTGCTTCTGTATTCGTCAATATTTTCCTCTAAATCCTTGCTTTCGATTCACTTTGTGTTCGGTATGAACATACGGTTTGAATATCCAGGGAGTCTTCCTTTTATTCGTCGTCACCTGAGGCATGTGGGTTCATCACGCCAATAGCTGTTCCTCGGTGTGTACTTATGTGCATATCACTGGTGATCCTCCTCCATTCGTACGTTACCCGCGAAACTAGGCCATGGTTCATTCCTCGTGTGGCCGTTGGTTATTTGCACTACCTTCGTGGGGATGGTATGTATTGTATCATGTTTGTGTGACTGCATACGCTATGTGTGGTGTCAGGTACATTACGCTGTGGTGTTAGCCGTGGATTGTGTGTGTTGGGTATGGTATTCTGTTCGACATGTGGGTGTCCGTGTCCTGGCGGCGTCTGTCGATGGCGTTGTGCATTCAGATGTGTAACATAGCTGTTATATTCCTGTACACAACGGATGCAAGGATGCATCAGCTGCTGCTAGTGTTACCCACGCGGCTTGTTGCGGGTATGCCGCTGTCATTGACTGCCTGTATGTTTTTGCTACGGTTTTGGCTGTTATCCCTTTGATATGTGCGATGGTGTATATCTGCGGATGTGGGTGACGGGTACGGGGTGTGGGTCTTGCATTTATACATACAAGATATGCTTGTGTGTGTGCTCCATCCCTGCTTGGGGAGCTGCAGGTTACCTGTCTGTTGTTCTGGGAATGTTTGTTTTGTTGATGTCGTGTGGTGTCGGTATCGCCTGCATGTGTGCTTCCTGCACGTATTCCTCCTTCACATCGGTTATATATCTGTGGATGTTCGTCCATGCCTACTATCCATTGGCATTTTGTCACTGATAGTTACAGTGATTGTGGTCCTGTACTTGGGACGGCCTGTATGCTACCGGTAGTCTCCTGTTCGTGTGGCGCTTGCTTACTTAACGGTCGTGGAACACACAACGGTATTTACGGGACCGTAAGTGTCCACGATCGGTGCCGGGATAGCACATTCGTATTTTCGCCGTACATGCCTGATGCTGTGTAACGTTGCCGACGTATCGTGTTGAGTCTACCATATGGCCGCCATACATACGGTCATGGTTTGTACATGCGTCCTTTGCATCTCCTGTTGGCTATGGTCCTGTGGTACATTCTGGGACATTTCCGCTTTGCATCGTTTTACGTCGCCACGCACCTAGCCACTGAGGAGATGTCAGTACTACTTTGTGGGTACTGCTGTACATACGCCTATGGTTCCTGTACTGTATGCCTACGCATGTTATTACACTCCGCCTGTGACATGTCACCTACATACACATTTTACAGTGGCACACACATTACACACACACAGCGGAACACACGACAACCTCACCTCACACATACACATATTGCCGCCATAGCTCTCAACCTTCCATTTCCAAAATGAGGAACACACACATTCATAATGTGGAACAAATGGGCAAACTGTGGAACACATACCAATGGCTTACTAACAACTTCAGCTAAGAAGGTCATAGGATGATTAAAATATGCTGATTTACTTACAAAGAAGAACCTTTAATGAATTACTATGATTAATTTCTATTTACCAGGATTTCATTTAAATACATTCCTAACAATGAATGTGTGACAGACTATTTCAATGTGGAACTTTGAGGAACTGCGAGGAACATGAACTGTTTTAGACCCCAAATGAGATACGTTCCTCATAATGACGTACACTTGACAGGTATGATTGCCGCTTGACCGACGGTTGCACACAGTACCTACGTTGGCAGATCGCCGGCGGCGGTGTACCTCCGCACTCATATCCTATGGATATGACACGCACATATCCCGTTACTGTACCGTGGCCTGGCGATCATCCCGACCTGCGGATATGTATTGATGCAGGTTGACATTTCCATGGCTGGCGTTCCCTGCTCTGCCCACCCTCCCGGATGATCGGGTTGTCATTCACTATGTTTACTATGTGGAGATTTCGCGTCTTACTTATCTGTAAACTTGCATCCCTGGGTTCCATATTAACCTGTTGTAATTTATATCTGTGTATGTGTACATATATTTCTACGTGTGTACTGATATCTATTTCCATATCTGTGTATGCACATAAGTACATATGTAGTCGACTTGCGGCGAAAGTGGCAGCATACGGCTACGCCGTCTGCTGTAGAACCGGCGTGCGGTTGAGGTGTTGGCGTTCCATGCTCTGCTGGCTATTGGGTGCACAGTGTTTGGGTGGTGCCTTTGTTGGAGTTACACATAGGTCCGCCCATACGGTACACATTACGGGCGGACATGTTTGTGTGGCGTCCATTTCACTGTGTGTGCAGGTAAGGAGGTGTCAGTCCATGGGGACTACGCTGTCAAAGTATGTGCTATGCGTTCCCTCTTTGCCAGGGCGTAGGCATATTGGGTACGCCTACGTCTACCTACTGGGGCTGGCACAGTGTGTTCATGGTGCTGAACGCCCTGTGCCTGCGCTTGCCTTGGCAGTTGTGGCGGGCTTGGTGGCCCTACACCATTATGTCCCTGCAGCAGCTGTTTCCGCAGAATCATATTGTGTAGCATACAACATACTATGAATATGTGGGCACATGTGCCTGGAGAGTACTGCAAGGCTCCACCGGATGTAGCCAAGCACCGGAACCGTGATTTCAACATCCCAAACACACGCTCTATGATTATTCTGGTTTGTGCGTGTGCCTCATTATGGCGTTCTTGCATGTGTGTGTGTGCATTTCTGATGGGTGTCATCATCCACGGCTCCAGTGCATAGCCAGCATCCCCACAAGGTGACCTTGTGTGATGTCCCCCCTGGCAAATACCTGATACAGCTGTGAGGCATGCCAGATATGGGAGTCGTGGTAGCTTCCAGGGCTGCCAGCACACACATCCATGATAATGCCCTGCGCATTGCACATGACCTGGCAATTGATGGAGGGGTATCCCTTGCGGTTTATGTAGGGTCTACCCTGCTCCCCGGGCGGTGACTTGATTTCTATGTGCGTACAGTCTATCGCACCCAGTACCTCCGGGTATTGTGCCACACGGTGGAAGTGGCGCATATTGCTAGCCAACTCCTCCTGAGATCTGGGGAAGTTTATATACTCATGGGCATGTCGTAACATGGCATCCAGGAACTGGTGTAGTACCCTGGATGCTGATGCCTGTGAGATACCCATTATATCCCCGATTGGCCTTTGAAATGTACCTGTAGCCAGTATTCGCAAGCTCACACATACCTTTGTGTCCACTGGGATGGGCTCCCCTCTGTTGTCTCTTGTTCTCAGGCATGGCCGGCACAGCTCTACTATTTGCTGTAACGTGTCCCTGTCCACCCTGTAGCGCTCTACTATCTCCAGGTCTTGCAGCCCCTGGTAGGTCACCCTTGGTCTGAACACTCTCCTTCTCCTATGAGGCCTACGGTAGTTGTCGGCACCCTCCTCCGCAACTCCGTCTGTCTCTGACACATACCTATGCATCACGGCCACGGCGGCACCCAACATATACATATTAAAAGTTCCCGTGTGTTTACACCCTACGGTGCGGCGTTTGGGAAATTGCGCTGTGTGTTGTGTGCATTCACACTTTATACTGTTGTGCTGTATACCCGGTGATGTCATTTGGTGTGTCCTTGCAGACGAATCTTTGGATTATCTTCGGTGTTTTACCGTAACTGCAACGGTATTGCCTTTAGTATTACATTACAGTTGCCTGCATTGGCTTAGCTTTGCATCTTACATTACTGTTTCTGCGTTGCACCTACTATTGCCTGCAGTGCATCCTGCAGGCACATGGCATATGATGCATTTTGTCTGCCGCCGATATGCTACCTCTGTACTTGGCTGTGCTATTTCGGTTCTTTGCTCTTTGCATTTCTACTACATCCCCTACTATCTTTGCATTCCTATGCCTCCCCTTTCCCGTTTTGCAGGAGTCTGCATGCAGAGTTGTCAGCTGCCGTTTGCCCTTCCTGGATTGATTGGTGTTGATTGCTCATTACGGCTCCAATTACACTGCTTCCGCATTTCCTCATATTCTCTGCATTACCTTCCGATATCCGTGGTTGTTGACGGGGAGGCCGTCACATGACTGGGTTGGGGAACGTAGTCATCCTCGTGCACATGCATCTATGTGGGCATTATGTACTCTCAGCGCATCTATTTCCTCACACGCCGATCCTGCTGCTGTGATGTGCATTGTACAGCCCATGTTTGCTGGCCTCCAACGTGCTTCCTCCTACAGTGGCACACCCCTCTGCGATTGACATGTATCCCGTGTAGGCCACTCCTCGGTGTACTACCGCTGCGCCGTTTGCTCCATCCTTACACCGGCGCGGGTTTTGCGATTCACTATTATCTGCCTCATTTGCATGGCATTGACTGCTAATACATGGTTACGGCGCCGAACACTGCCGCCACTCCTTGACAACCCTTGCGCTGGGGTTGAGGCTTTCCATACATACTATGGTGTGTGGTGGCTGTGCAGCTGATGTGTATTATACTGCTCTTTTAGGACATTCTCATATTATTTCATTGTTTTGCACCTTCTGTGCACATATCAGGGGGTTCTGCTGTGGTTTCTGCGTACATAACATTTATGTCATTATTTACAGTTTGTGCATGTTTTCTTTGGACATTCTCAGTGCCTTTCGCCATTGGCATATTGCACCTGTATGATACCTGACGTTGACAGCCTTCCATTACTCCTTGGTCATGTTTGGGTAAATGTAAACCGTTTTTGGTTTACATTGCCGCGTCTTACGCTACGCCTGCCCAACTTCGTGGATCGCTATTTGCCTTCATTTGCATGGTGCAATACCGCACACAGTGTGATTAGCATACCTACTATGGGGCCGGCGCAGGTCCGGCGCACGCTGGTAGTGCACGTGGGATTGATTCATACCTGAATCGCTCGGTGGCCATATTTGGCTTTATAACGCCGATGCTATGCGGGCGCCTGGCGCAAGGTTCATGAATCCCAGGGAATGTGTTTCTTGTGTTGTCTTTGTTATTTATTATGATTATGATTGTGATTATTTTTTTTTTCTTTTAGAAAAACAGTGATGGCTTGATGGCAGTTGGAGAAACAGTTAATGAAATGCTTTGGAACTTAAGGATATATTTTGCTGACTAATGATAATGTTATTCCCAAACTGATTACTTCAAAAGCTACTGATACTTGATAAATATTTTACATCCTCATATTGTAGGTATATAACTGAGCATTCAATTTGGGGTGTCAAATAACTTGGAGGACCTTTAGTGTATGAGAAAATGGCAATTGTAAGGGAGTGCTTATTAGACAAAGTGTCTGGGTGTGACAGTTTCTATGTGTGTAAGATCACACAAGTGGCAGTCATATATTAATAAGCACATATATGCCATTAGAAAGTAAGATAAAACATTTTTTAAGTTCACATTGGTATGCATGTAACACAAAATATTGCTTTTTGTAATACATATTGTAAAGTTAGAAACCATGAGGAGAGTATAGTAGCTAGCTAAGGAAAGGAAATGTGAAAGGAAAATGAAATTGCACAATTATTTCCCTAATTACAATGAAAACAAAAATATTTGTATAGTTTATTAGATTTTGATACTGATCTGGTCAGTTTGGGTTGTTTTAAAATCACTGATTTTATTTAAAAAAAAACTTTTGCTTGTGAATGCACTATGCATGTATTTATACATTTAATTGCAATTTGCATTTGGAAGTATATTGATTGTTGATTGCTTCACTTCCCTGTCATTTGACGTTTAAATTATACTTACGGTGTATTTTATTTAAAAAAGTTATCAAGACTGGGAGAAAATGAAAGAGCACAACTTTTCTTTTCTTTTTTTTTTTTTTTTTTTGCCAGTGTTCTAGGATGTGCCCTACTTAGAGGAGTTTGATGCACAGTGTATTTTGGAACCAGATGTATTTCTTTAGATTATTGTATAGAAAACTATCGATAACCTTTTCTGGATTAGAATTGGTATTCCTGATAAGTGATATTTGGACCTATAAAAAATTATGACTTTGAATCAGTGTCTTAGGATGTGGAGTGTTCACTGACAAAATGCTTCATACAGCTGTAGAGATGCAGTACTCTGCCAAAAACAACAGCAAGTGTTTTACAATAAGAAATGTGACAGGCTGAGTTACGTTTGCAATTTCACTTCATGAAACCTTGTTTTTGGTATTTTAAACTGTATTAAGCTAAGGTAAATATATTTCTTCATAACAATACTCAAATTAAACTTTTGCTTCTGCTTCCAGTAAACCTTCACTTTTTCCTCTTTGACTAAAATTGTACTTGTGCACTCAGTTCTCTGAATTCCTCAGAAAAGAGAATTGAGAGATGTGGACATTTCCATGAGAGATCACATGAATAATTATAATTATTCACTCTCTTTCCAGCTGTACATTGGCATGTGCTCTTATCAATGAGACTTGTCTCTGCACTGAGGGTCCCACTAGAGTTTAACATTGGTGTCAGAGCAATCACTGAATCGGAAAGACTCCCTGTAATGCAGAAACCTTTCTTTTACATCATGGTAGGTCTTTCTGAAAAATTGGGATGCTAGCTACATGTAATTATTTTTGTCTTCACCTGACATAGTGTCCACACATAATTATTGTTTACTTCACCAGACATATCTTTCAAATAGCATTAATGTTAACTTAACTATTGTGTTCACTCATAATTACAATTGACTTTATCAGATTTTTCACAGATATTGTGCTAATTTCATCAAATGAAATAGCCTGAGCTGCAGTGTTAAACTGTTTTAACCTAAAAAAATGGGTATGTTGCAAACTAAAAATTACTATCAATACCTTTATCTAACATTGATTAATAGTTGTGGAAATATATGGAATTCTGTAGTTTATTTTTTCTTGTTTAAATACTGGCATTTTATAGTCTTTTCAACTTTTGAGCCTGTTACTTTCTCATTTTTTTGTTCTCAAGAAACAACTGCATTCCCTATCCATAAAAGCATGGCTTCTGAAGCCAAATATCATTGCAGTTCTTGTATATTATACAACACTGCATTACATATCAAACCTAACCAGAAGACAGACCAAAATAAAAGTCGGTGAATGTATTAAGGAGTCAGGAAATGCAAAACAAATGTACTAACCAGAGATATATAGTACAATTTTAAACTGAAAAACAAAAGTATTATCTTTTAGTGTTGTTTCTTTTCTAACAGCTGTAAACTTAATTAAAAAATAAAACAATTCCAATCTGTAATTCTACCTGTAACATGGGCTACTGCTTTACAAATAGCTTTGAGAACTGAAAGTTACAGAGACAAATTGCATTATTATTGGCCACCATTCTGGGAAGATTGAGGCTGACATAGTGCTCATTGGAGTATGTCTTCCCATATGGCTGAAGTTTTGTCCATCTAGACCCCATAAAAATTGTCATTGTAATGTCCCATGCTTTATAATATGAAGCAAAATTTCAGAAATCTAACTTATGCCATGCAAGTCTGATGATTTTGTTTCGTGGAAAATGACTCCTCACTACTTGCAAATCAAGAATGTGTCTAAATGCTTCAGATACTACCCCTTGTTAGAATGAGGAAGTAGATAACTAAGAAGATAAGCACATCTGTACTGACAATAAGTAGAAAGCATCATGCTCCCTGGTACTGCCAGCATATAATGCACAAAAGCTTCTGGTATTTGCAGGTAATCTTCCATCCAGGCCTCTTATCAGAATTCAGTTTAGGAATTATTACATGGATGCATTTGCCAATGTCACTGTCAACATGGAAGAAGCATATCATGCTAATGTGACATAACATTTCCACTTTATGTCTATTAAGGAATGCACATGCAGAATGTGAACTTAGAATGTAAAGGTTTGTTTGCAGGAATAGCAGCATGTAAATGTTTGGTTGCAGGAATGACAGCATGTGTTGTACAGTAATATTACAAATGCTACATGTAAGACTGTTGGCAATGAATGATGTGGCATATGATGGATGTTCATGTGTTACACTAAGCATGTGTGGTATAATCAAAGCACACGAAGAGCACTGATAAATAAATAGGCTGTCACTGAGATGAGATCACACTCTATAGATGCTGTAATACATCTACCTTTTACTTTGTCTATCTGTTAAAGTACTGTTATAACCCTAGATATGTACAAATAAAGCTACATGGAGTTTTTATGGTTTATTATTAAATGATAGGTCTGCAGTTTGTTTCTTTAATGTTGGCACTATCATAATGAAATATTCATAAGTAAAACACTGATTTATAAAAAGTTATTACCAATGGATAGTAAAAATGCTAAACAAGACATCACAGTACTAACAGCACCTAAATGTTTTCTTGGTTACATAGCTCTCAACTGTCCAGATTTTTGCTTCATATTTTTGCTCAGTTCATCATAAAATTTGTGGTTTTCTGGCAAATCATTCATGGTTGAAGTCCCTACATAATGACATATGTTTAAGTTTCAGATTTTTTATCAATCAGAATGTATGCCAGCACATAAACTGTTACTCTTGCAACTTTATATGTGTGTAAGAGCAATATTTAAAATCTGCCTTTACTTTGTCAATGTTTGCCCCCAATTATTTTAGACTTTGTCCAAATTTTGTATACTAAGAGGTTGAGAGGTATTCTTGGTTGCATCAGATTAGAATTACAGTTCTGACAGCTTTATCACAATACTTTAAAAAGAAACATGTTTCTCACTACAATGCTGTTTCTCACTACAATGCTGAGAATTTTCTGGAAATCCAGTCTAATATCTCGCTGTGCTGCATGCTTGCTGAAGTGCTAGCAGAGAGGTCTGTAAACACATACACACACCAGGAACTCCTGCAACTTGGAATCTTACTGGAACATGGTAAAAACTGCAGCAACCTTTCAAACCTGTTTAAGCAGTTGATTAGACATGGGAAGCATATTAAAAGGAAAAGATGTGAAAGATCAAGAAAGAGAGGCTCTAGAGAAGGAATTAAGGCCAGACTGAAAAGAAATCCACAAAGGCCTGCACTTCTTCCATGGTGCTAGAAAATGTATGCTCATTGGAGAGCAAGATGGACTATTTAAGGATGGATCTTTCCATACAATCTAAGGTGAGAAATAGTTGTTTACTTGTGTTCACTGAAACTTGGCTGAACTCCAGTATAAATGATTGTACAGTATATGTGGAGGGGATGTCATTATTTCACGCTGACAGAAATAAGTCTCTCTGTAGTAAATCACATGGAGGGGTGTTTGTGTGTATATCAACAACAACTTGTGGACAAACTAAAATAATCTCCTCTCACAGCTCAGAGAACATTGAGTTCATGTCAGTAAAATGCAGACCCTTCTACTTGCCTAGGGAATTCAGTGGAGTGAGCATAACAGCTGCTTACATCCCCCCTAGTGCTAATACCAGTGTGGCATTAAACATTCTGTATCTTTCAATAAATGACCTCCAGAGCAAGAACCCTGAGTTTGCCCATTTAATTGCAGGTGATTTCAATCAAGCTGACTTGAAATCCGCACTACTCCATCACCATCAAATGTGAACTTTGCAACAAAAGTGAACACTCTGGAAAAGGTGTACACAAATGTAAAACTGGCCTACAAAGCAGCACCTTATCCACACCTGGGCAACTCAGACCATCTGGCCATCATCCTGCTTCCTGCATACACATCACTGCTGAAAAGGGGCAAGACTACAACCAAACAAGTAAGGATATGGCCTGAGGGAGCAATCTTGACACTACAGGACTGCTTTGAATGTACAATCTGGTCAGTGTTTAGAGATGCAGCTGGAAGAGTATATGGAAACTGTAATGGCCTATATTTCAAAATCTGATGATTACATCAGTCATCAAATGTATGACCATGCATGCTAATCAGAAACTCTGGCTATCTGGTGAAATATATGAGCTCCTAAAGGCATGAAATGCTGCATTTAGGTTTTAGGATTTATGCATTTTACTGCTAGTAGCTACTCTCAAATCTCACAATAAATCTGGTGACTCCTTGTTCACAAATGTTGACTCGTACTGAAATAAACTTCCCATTGAACTGACTACTTTAGTCTCATCACAACTTTTTAAGAAACAAATAAAGAACTATTTCAAATCTCACTGTCTTTGCCCTTGCTCAAATCCTGACTGACCCCAGCATCCAACTTCCATTATAGTTCCCTCCTTTGCCTGTTTCTATACATCCATCTTTTCTACTTCTCTCTCTCATTATTACTACTCCTCCTCCGCAGCTCTCCTGGCATCCACATAGATATTACTATTCCTATGATGTCACTTTCTCATTTACACTAGATATATTACTGAAACCTGTTATCGCACCTTCTATTTAAACCTTCTATTTTGATTCCTACTGTACAAGTCTGGGTCTTAAAACTATTTGCTCTGGCACAAAATGTTTATTATATCTGTTAATATTGTAAATATTGTATAGACTCTAGTGTCTGTTTATTTTTTTCATTACAATTCCTGCTACTGTAAAGAGCATGGGATTAGGGATCCTCATTGTATTTTTTTCTGTTAAATTGCTACTGTTCTGTTAAATTGCTGGAATAGTTCTGTAGTTACTTACATTTTAGTCTCTTAATGTGCTGTTTTATTTACTAGTATATAGTGGAGCTTTTCTCCTCGGGCATCTGCTGAAAATGGACATGTATCCAGCCAGACTAGCCCGGTCAACAAATGTAAAATAAATAAAAAAATAACTAAATAAATAAATTTAAATCAAAAGACAAGGATTCCGTAAGACAGGCCAGAGCAAGTCTAAGTAGAAGTATAAAGGAGGCTAAGAGGCCCTATGAATGTAAAATTGAGGGACACTTCTCTGACCAAAGGGACTCCTGACGTCTCTGACAAGGCTTTCAAGCCATAATCGACTACAGGCCTGCATCCTTCCCCATGTGATGACAACACAGAATTTCTGAACAAACTAAACAACTACTTCAGCAGATTTCATATGGACAACGACACTGTGCCAAATAAGCTCTCTATCGAACAGGGTGAGGAGGTGCTATGTCTAAGAACATGTGATGTTCTGAACACCCTGAGGCAAGTAAACCCAAGAAAAGCAGCTTGTCCTGGTAATATTATGGGCAGGGTTCTAAGAAACTGTGCTACCCGACTGCCCACTGTACTAACAGATATATTCAACACATACCTGCAACTAGCCATTGCACCCAGTTACTTCAAAAATACAACAATCATTCCCTTACCCAAAAAATCCCAACCAACAAGCCTAAATGGTTACCAGCCAGTTGCTCTTACATCAACAGTAATAAAGTATTTTGAGTTGCTGATCAAGAACCATATCTCTTCAAGCCTACCTGTGACACTGGATACATTACAGTTTGCTTATAGATCTAACCACTGCATGGCTTATACAATAGTTATAGCACTTCATGAATCCTTGGCACATCTAGAGAACAAGAATTGCTGTGTTAAACTGCTGTTCATCAGTTTTAGTTCTGCCTTTAACACTGACATCTCCCAGAAGTTGATAGTGAAGCTGATCAAACTGGGCATCAACACCCCCCATGTAACTGGATACTGGACTTTCTCATCAACAGACCCTAGAAAGTATGTGTAGTTCAATCAGTATTCCATTGAGCATGGGTGTCCCTCAGGGCTGTGTCCTGACTCCTCTGCTGTTTACCTTGTTGATGCATGACTGCATGGCCAAGTATGAATCCAACAAAGCCATCAAGTTTGTGGATGATACCACTGTTATAGGTCTTGTCAGAAATGGTGAGGAAACAGCCTACAGGGATGAAGTAGAGCATCTGATAGGCTGGTGTGACAGCAACAATCTGGCTTTAAATGTAAGCAAAACCAAGGAATTAATAGTGGAATTCAGGTAGATTCAGGAGATGCATCAATCTCTGGAAATTAACGGGGTGGCAGTAGAAAGAATCAAAAACACTAAGTTCCTGGTGGTGCACATTTCAGATGACCTATCCTGGTTGACTCATATTAGCCACACAGTGAAGAAGGCACAACAGCGTCTGCACTTCCTGTGGAAACTGAGGAAGGAAAACCTGTCTCAGTCCATCCTCAAAGTCTTTTACAGGGGGACCATTTAGAGCATCCTCTCAAATAACATTACAGTTTGGTATGGGAACTGCGAAGCATTTGATTTCAAGGCTCTCCTGAGGGTAGTGAGGACAGCAAAAAAAGTCGCTGGTTTCTCACTCCCATCCATGGATGATCTGCATGAGATTTGATATCTGGGAAGGGCTAGGAAAATAATCAATGACCCCACTCACCCTGCCCATGGCATATACTTCTGCCTTTCCTTGGGCAGATGGTATCACAGCTTAAACTGCAAAACATCTAGACTGAACAGGAGCTTCCTCTATCCAAAAGGCTGCTGAACTTGAATGCCAGGCACGACAGCGAATAATTACAATATGCCACTTGCTATGAAGTATCAGCTATAGTAATCAGTCTGGCAAATGGCTTCAGTAGCGGGTACAGTTAGCCTGATTTCTTATGCTATTACTTCCTAAATGTGCAATAGTCAGGAGTAAGTCACCACACCATACATGTGCAATACGAACATCAGAATATATCATACTACAACTGATGAAGTGCAACATTCTAAGCAATCAAAATATGATGTCATAGTCTTGCAATACCTAGTAGTATAATATTGTCTAATGTATTCCTGCCCAATTGTGGTAATTTATTGTGTTGTTAGCACTTTAATTATTACTGTATGTGCATTAGTCTTACTGTCATTCAAACTATGTGTTCATTGTTATGTCTTGCATAGGGACTAAAACAACATAATTTAGTTCATCTTGCACTGCTGTGTATATCTGATTGACAATAAAGTTTATTTTGACTTTGACTTAATTGAATGAATCTTAATATGTATTATATAACTAAGTATTACTAAGCATCATAAGGACAATGAAAGCAGTTTATCTTCAGAGTTTTAATGAGCTATATCTACTAAACTATAGGCAAACAAAATATTGCACCTCTGACATTCTAAACAAGCAAACTCCTTGATGTTAATTTGATATCATATAGGTATTTTTAATTCTGATATGTCTATGACCCAGAGAGTGGACCATGTTTACTGAACCGTATTCTGGGAGGAGTGACATTCTTTACTTAAACAGTGGATCAGTTATCCTTGATGGAAGTACAGTATTCTCATTTCAGCCCTTTAATGGTGCAATGATGTATTATAGGAGCAGCATCGCATCTTTAGAAAAGTTTGCATAAGGGTTCCAGGACATATTTGTCATCCCAACTTTTATGATGTGTACCCTGACCTTGGAATTAATAAACAAAGAAATGAGGGGAAAATGGAGCTCAACTAACAGGCAATTTAAAATTCCCCTAAATGCGCATCTGCAGATACCTTTGAGGATTTTAATGACCTAGAAAGACTAGCACCCAGAACATTCCATTGATAGTGATGCTACATCATTCCTTGAAAAGCGGAACATCTTCCCTGTAGATGAAGCAGGACAACCATTCATGGTGTCCACTAACTGCCATTAAGATAGACAAGGGAACTTAGATTTGGTGGTATGTTACCTAGATTAATTGCAAGATACATTCACTGACCTGATAAATTATATGCCATTACAACTGCTAAATAAATTAAGAAGTCAAACAGTGGAACAAATACATATTTTCTGGCCTTAGCCCTGTAGCACAGATAGAAGAAGCCCTGAATATGACGCAGGCAATACAGGTGCAGAAGTTCCTCTATTGATGAAAGCAGTGTGACCCAAGGGGAAGGGAGGTAGTATAACTCTCTGATTTCAGAAGGAATGTCGACAGATTGCTAGTAGCAGCTACCAGGCTTTGGTGACTTATGTCACACGAAGGTCAGGAAGCTGTTCACAGTTTGTAGCTGGAGGAACACGGGGGACATCCTAGGCTGCTTAATACTGAGAGCAACAACCACCACATGGAGGTAATTAAGAAATGAGGGAAGACTTCATTAGATAAAGCCACAGTTAGAAGAAAACACACCAAATTGCCAGCAGTGAACACTTAACGTCTTCTTTATTAATATCACCATAAAACACCTACTTTCATTTTAATATAAGTTGGTGTTTCATAGTGATATTAATAAAGAAGACATTAAGTGTTCACTGTTGGCAAGTTGGTGTCTTTTCTCCTAACTGTTGCCTTGTTTCAGATTGTTTGTGATTTACATTGGACAACTTTTTCTCCTTTGTACTAATTCATTAGATAATGGCGTATTGACTCCCAACTCTATCCTCTAGAGTGAAATTATTGACCTGACTAGATCTTGCATTGAACAGAGAACAAATGGACTATAGGGCTCTCACCTTGACCAGGGACTGAATGGACTGGAACTCACCCTCTATGGGGAATGAATGGGCTAACAGAAGGTTGTCCTGTGAGACCTGTGTTGGGATAGGGGGAATGCGTGTGTACTGTTGTGCAGCACCATATGAAAATGCATGTGGAGGCACGTGGAATTTCTTAACATTAATGAGCCTTTTGAAGCTCTACACAAGAAGTTTTTTTCATGTTATATCATTTGACTACTGACTTAAAGAAAGCAATATCTTATCAGAAATTAAAAATCTTGCAGTATATTCTGTTGAAACTGTCATTTTTTTCTACTTGATGAGAGCCAACATATTAATTATCTTTTATTAAGAGTCGACTTTAATGAGTGTCAAATATTTACTGAGAATAAGTAGTAACCTATCAAGATGAGGACTGATGTATAAAAAGAGTTGAGTCATATATACAAAGTTAAGAATTTACTTTCCTTATTTGTATAAACTCAGAGTTAGTATATATTGATTTATTTTATTTATTTGGATTCTGTTTATTGGGGAAGAGCATTGGTCAAAAATGACCCATCACAAATGCCTATGTGACAAGTTATACTAGAAATGCTGTTTCATTTGCAGAAATGCTTTATTTCATGTTTTTCTTTGCCTTTCAAAGAGTGCATCTGTAGGAAAAGTGAACTGCAGTTATTGTACTAGGAGATCAGATTTTTTTCCAATGTCTGCACTTAGACTGTTTTGACCTGACTCATTGGCAGTTGATTGCCTAGCTTTCAATAATAGTGATGCCAAATGTAATGTTGCCACAAATATGGGTTACTCCCACTTCTGTTATGCAAGGTTCCTATGCTGTGCTATTACAGTTGCATGTATACCTAATCTATCAATTGACTTAAATAGACATACATAAGTAACTGCACTGTCCACCTATTAACTGATAATTTCCTCAATAGACCATTAATCTCTAAACTTTTCAACTCTCTGTAAATCAATCAAACTTTACTTCACACCAAATAATATGGAAAGTCAACCAACTTTGTTGATAGCCTCATAATTTCAATATCCTAAAACATTGTAAACTGCCTTATACTCACAGATAATGAGCTATTACTAAAAGCAAATACATTTGTTTGTCAGAGGTGCAAATATTTAAGAGATACGATGATCCCTTTCTCACAAAAACACAGGCTGTGAGCATTACACTAACACACCACACATGATACTTCTCATCCTGGCTCATAATGTAATATCATATAATATCATATCATATCATATATAATATACTGACACTGTAAGAAAATCTTTACATACGTCTACTAAACTATTAAGGATTAAGTCTCATCAAAAATCAAAATCAAAAAGGGGGCATGGCCTAGATGGCACTCTGAAAGCAGCACTTTTTAGAGCTCCTTAAAACTACTTTAAATAACAGGAAATTATTATTTTTTTTTATTTTGGGGAAAACAGTTAAATATTGCTCCTTAGTATTTTTATTACTAGTATTTCAATTTTGGAATATTTTCTTCAAGAATTTCCTGTCAGAAATCTCTGGCGTTTTTAAAGCTGATTTGGGAAGATGAGTGGTTCAAAGAACTCACATGCAGAATCTTCTCTGCGGAAAGAAATTCAATTGATAGCTTCAACTTTACAAGAACTATATATTAAAATGGACAGTTTTAAAGACAACTTAGAAAACCTGAGAGAAAGTTGTCATACTCAAACTGAAATTTTTAAATAACTTCTCCAGCAACAGCAAGTCAAAATATTAAACATTGAAGAGTCCTTATCTGATATAGACAGAAGGCTCAAACAGGAGGAAACCCAGGGTGATTTTCTTCAGCAACAAAATAAATGGCTTATTAACAAACTGGACGATACTGAAAATAGAGAAAGGAGGACTAATGTGAGAATCTTTGGTTTACCGGAAAAATCTGAAGGAGATGGCATAATTTCTTTCCTTAATTCATGGTTACCTGACATCCTTGAACTGAAAGAAGGTTTATCTTATGGTATAGAAAGAGCCCATCGAGCCATTGGAAAACCCATTCCTACATCTTCAACATCCTCACCCAGGTTAGTCGTTGTTAAATTTTTCTCTTATCTAGATAAAGAGTTTGTTCTGAAATGTGCTTGGAGAAAGTCCCCTCTGAAGTATAAGCAAAATCTAATTAGATTTGACAGTGACTTTTTCTCCAGAGTCTTAGAAATGAGAAAAAAAGCCTGGCCACTGATAACGTTACTCAAACAAAATAAAATAAAAGCACAACTAGCATATCCTGCAAAAATAAGGATTTTCACTTCAAATGAAACAAGGACATTTAATGACATCGAAGAAGCAATAACTTTCATAAAGAACAATAATTTGGTCACAGTTCCGGAAGAAACAGACTGGTTTCTTACTACAACATTAAAAAGATCCCCTGAGAAAAATAATTGAATTGATGTAAAGAAAAAAAAGCAAAGAACTGACTCAAAAAGTATTACTTCTACTGCTTCTCTCAAAGAATCAACTAAAACTAAAAATGCAGGCTAAAGGTAACAAATATGTATTTGTCTACTTATATTTCAAGCTACTCACAAAATATTTGTCAGTAATATGAATACTCCATTCACATACATAGGCTTAATGATTGCTTTATTATGTGATGGTGAAGTATAAAAATGAGGGTTGGAGAGGAAATATTTAATATTAATGTAACATACTACAAATACTGACTGTACAAAAGTGTTTAAATCTAGTAGGCAAGGATCGTTATTGGCATGCAAGTTTTAAATATGTTTGACTCATTTGAATCATTTGCAATTAAACATGTATTAATTCAACCTAGATAATGAATAGATCCTGTTGAATTATTTGTCAAATATTGTTATAGATTTCACTTAAAAGTTCTGCTTCTCACAAAAAAGTGTAGATAAGCTTTTGTTACACGAGACACATAGGGAAGCTTCACTGCTTAGTCCGCGAGCTCCCTTAGTGTACTATGCGCACTATCATAAAGGCAGAATGCTCGTTTGATAAAGTAAGGTGCCAAAACACAATAAACACAACACAATATATTGATGTTAAGTCATTATACTTTCTAATTTAATATACGTATTAGGAACACAGTTTTAAGTCACCACAAAGTGTTTGTTTGAACATCTACCTTTCATCATAAAAATATACGACAAAACCCCTTTAACACAAGTGTTGTATTAGCAAATCCTTTCTTTGTTTAGCTGTCAAATAATTTTATAGCCAGTGAAAAAACAAACATAAAGTACTGAAGTCTGGATTATCTTACTACCGGAGATGATGTTGACGCAACCACACGATTCTAGTGTGTAATCACATTATGCTTCCTTATGGCCTTAAAGCGACAACACTTCTGTAAATAGGATAACTATTTAATATATATACTGTATGAAAGAATGGATGGAAAGAAGGTATTACGAGGCATGAATATATTATAGCTTATTGTTAGATATTATAAAACAAAAATAAAGGAATACATTTATACAGATAAAAGTGGAATATTCAGCATTAGACCCATGGTTAGATACTTTGAAGTTCTCCATGAATCTGCATTATTTAGTTAATAAATAAATAAAGAAGAGAAATGACTTAAGAAGTATGCATGTCACCATATTCAACAAAATATCAAAGGAAGTTTTGGTATACTTAGAAACAGTTACCTGACTAGATGAGGAAAGAATATGTAAGACATAATCTGATACTGGGTCTTTACAAGCTTGCAATAAGACAAATCTCATATTTATTGTATTGAACTATAGCTTATTATAATAGACATAGAGTGCAAACAGTGAATAGCTTGCAAAATGTTATTATTTCAGACAAGCACATCTAACCTACAAGAATACATTATTAATGGAATTTTTCTGCTGAAAAATGAACGGTTGTAAGGGCACTTGCACTATGAAACTAGCTAAATGAATATTTCATCTGTTTATCATTGTCATTATCTAACTTACAGCTACTATTAATGTTTGGTCATTGAAATGCAATTCTGAATTGATTTGTTTCTTAGAATTGATATTATACGAATATAAAATAGAAATTTAGGGCTGTGCTCAACACATGCAATAGAATTTTTAAGGCTATTAGTAATTTAATAACAAACACACTTTCTATTGAAATTTAAGGTTACGTAACAAACATGATATACAGCTCTGCATGTGTAATTGTTGTATAGCATAGCCTTGAGCAGCACTGTCTATGCTTTGGAATTCATATATATGCAGAACTTGTAGTTCCCAAATTTAAACTAATCCATAACAGCAATGACAGGTGTTAGAAATTGTTTAATTCTCTGAGTTTTAAATTGTTACTAGTGTAAACAAATTGCACAACACTGACTAAAGTATGCTCTATAAGGCAGTTATGAAATGAACTGATCATTATATAGATACTCATATAATTTGGAAAGGAAATGGATTATCGTACACATTACATGATAATTTACTTATGTTATATAAATACTTTATTAAAAAAGAAATATACCTGAATCAACGCACATGATGTAATAAATGATAAAACTTAAATCATTGAAATCTACACCAGGTTATTCTACAGCAAGCACATCTCTAAATAACTTTGATTGAATTAATCACATATGTTTGACTTGATCAAGTGCAACCTCCAGAATAATATGCAAAGGAGCCACTAATTTTTCATTAATGTTTGGTTCAATTTCTGCAACGAAGGTTAATCTGTCTGAGCTTCTTAGTTCACTCAGACTGGGAATGTTATTCATTCCATGTTTGTTAAAAGATTATTTTAAATATTTGTTTATATGCATGCATAAGGTCTACTATTATACATTTGTTGATTTTTTCTTCTGGCCTCATTCAATTTTTATTTTATATAGTTTAAAAGGAAGTAACAGCCTCACCACTAAATTCAACACATATATGGAGATTATACAACAAATAAATGACAAAATATACAGTCATCATTTCAATCAAAACTCTTTAAGTACAAATTAATGAGATGGACACAGTATTACTCTCATTAAATGTAAATGGTTTAAATAATCCTAGGAAAAGATCTAACTTACTTAAATACCTAAAAATAAATAAAGCACAAGTGTTTTTTCTACAGGAAACTCACTTTAAAGCTAATGATAATTTCACTTGGAACCCAAGTGACTTCCTAAAGCTATCTAATTCATCTTATAGTAAAAAAACAGGGGGGGTATTAATACTATGGAAGAAAAATATTATTAATCAGCAAGTTTTATTTAACTATGAAGAGAAAGAGGGCCTTTTATCAATAATAATAGTAAGATATAGTAATAGAATCTGGACATTGGTGAACTTGTAGTGGTTTCCGGGTATAGGTATAAGAACTATTAAAAAAACACATAGAACTTATTAGCAAAACATCTAAAGGTAACTTAATTTTGGGAGGTGACTTTAACTGTATCTTAGGTAGCCAGGAGACTACCAACAAAAGATATTTTCATATCACATCTACAGGAAGAACTCTTAAAAAATGGATAGATAACTTGCAGTTATTAGACTTATTTAGTCTTAAGAATGAAAGTTCATTACTATTCTCCCATAGTGACTATAGATTTAACACTCAAACAAGAATTGATAAAATATATGTATCTCATGATTTAAAAATGAAAATATTGCATTTTTCTATAATCCCCTGTCCCCTGTCTGACCATAACTCACTTATTCTTAGAATTCAAATGGATTTTAAAAGATTGATAATCACCAAGAGAATTTCAGCATATTTTACTAAATTAAAATAGTTTAAGTCACGGTTAGATTTGGAAATAAAATATTTCTTGAATACAAACTATACTAGTCACATAAATATAGCTATTTTATGGGATTCTCTAAAGACATATCTTTATGGCAAAATTATTTCTTGGTGTAATAATAAAGCAAAGGAATGGAAATCAGAGCAAAGTAACATTCAAAAACAAATCATAGAAACTGACCTAAAGGTTTTAGAAGACCCTGTTGTAAAAAAAGGAGATTGAAAAATTAAATAAAAAATATAAGGATATCTTATTGCATAAAACCAATTTGGCCTTAGAAAAATTAAAATTAAATTCGTATTAAATCTCTCCCAAATATATGCATAATTTAGCTATGAGATTAAAAAGATCTTCCAATGCAAATAATATTACAAACATAATTTATGAAGGGGATAACAAGAAAAAAATTTCAGATATAAGTGACATTTTGGATCCTTTTAAATTTTATTTCACAAAACATTATAGCAATAATGACCTACTTCATAACAATACAAACACATGCCTAGATAACTTAAATTTAAATAAAATACCAGGGAGCATAAACATGAATATTCAAAAAAAATTAAGATAGAAGAAATTAATGAGAAAATTAAAAGAGGTAAAAATAACAGAGCCCTAGGCATAGATGGAATCATTATGGAAATTTCTAAACTATTCCCATCATCTGTCATAACAATACTACAAAAGGCACTAAACGAAACAAGGCACAATTCCACCATCATGGAGATGCTCATTGATTACACCTATTTTAAAGGAAAATACAAATCCCACTTCATGTAGCTCATATAGACCTATTTCACTCCTTAATAATGACTATAAAAATTCTTATTTCTATTCTGGTCAATAAGATAAAAAAAATATCTAACTAAAGTCATTAGTGATGACCAAACAGGGTTTATTTACAACAGACGCACCCATGATAACATACATAGAATCTTAACCACTATAGATATTTTAAATAAAGACAAAGCTGAAACACTAATAGTCACATTAGATATTGAAAAAGCATTTGATTCATTAAATTGGAATTACCTATTCAAAGTTTTACAAGTTTATAATTTTCCTACACAATTTATCACTCTAATAAAGAATATATATATAGAGACAACTTGGCATATATAAAATTAGGTCCATTCACATCAGAAGCAATTAAAATTACTAAGGGTACCAAACAAGGATGCCCCATGTCTCCAATATTATTTGTCCTAGCAATTGAACTTTTTTCCTCTGAGATTCGTTCAAATCCCAAAATTAAAGGCATTAACATTTATAATAAATTTAACTCCAAAATAATGTTATTTGCTGATATTTTATTTACCATGTCAAACTCAGATGAGTTTCTATGTGAATTAAACTCTATTGCTGAGAAATTTCTTCAGATCTCAGGTCTAAAAATTAATGCTTATAAATTGAATCACATACTATTAAATAGTTAGTAGAACAAACACAAGTGCATCCACACGGAGAAGGCACTGAAGTCACTGAAAGTACTCACACAGTCAAATGATGAAACCAGTTCAAGTGAGACGAAATAATACGAAAATTCCTCTTTATTCCATACATAAAACCACAAAGAATAAGTGCTTTCGCGTAGCTGTAGTACGCTTCATCAGATTCTGTTACAAGCTGTGTTATTTCAGTTTATATAGTCAAGCATTGTATTCAATTAGTATAATTAATTAATTAGAGAACCATTTAATGGCTTAACTTAAGATAACCTCTTATTTCAGTTAAAGGGCTATGTATTCATTTTTGTAAATGGATTCATTCAAATACAAAATTATATACATATATATCCTAAATCAAATCAGAATGTTGCGTACATCTGTATAAATATATTTCATAAAAAAACATAACACTACCTTAACATAATAAACTAATCACATAAAAACTTTCTGGACTGTATTATCTTACTCATCTTCCAGTATTTCAGAATCATGGAACCTTCATCAAATAAAACCACATATTGTTTACATCTTAATATAATATACATTAAAGTGCATAGTGCAAGTCTATATATGGTATAATACTGTATAATATGATCTAATAAATCAATATATGTATATATAAAACTAACAATACTATCAATTGGTTAATAAAATATATGAAAATGGTAATATATAAAAACATGTATATAAAAATATATAAAAATGCATGATATCTATATTTTAACATCTGCATTACATCTGCATTATCTACGATGTTTTAAAACCGGCTTCAAAGGGACATATTGATTTAAGCCTGGAGGGTGGTGTGCTCTTAGTTTTAATATTCATTCTAGTTCCCTTTGTTCCAAAAGGTTCACAGAATCACCCCCTCTTTCATTTTTATTTACAATTTGCAAGACCCTAAATTTAAAGTTATGACTATTAAATTGAATCACATGCTTTGCTAATGCATTGAGTTCATTATTCTTTTTAATATCATATGCATGATTGTAAATTATTTTCTTTAATTCTCTTTTTGTGAGTCCCACGTAAAATGCAGAACAACATTCACAGGTGGCTAAATAAATAATGTTGCATGTATTACAAGATGCAAAAAATCTAGGAGTGAATGAGTAACTTAAGACAGGGTGAGTAAATACCTGTGTCCCTGTAATATATTTACATATATTACAATTATAACACGGAAATGTTCCAAGTTTACTACTGATCTGAGTGCCTATTGTTCCATTGCTGCTATGTGTAGTACATAGCAGTCTTTTTAGATTCTTGCTATTTCGATACGTGAAGCTAGGAGTTTGGCCTACTAATTCTAATGTCTTGCTATCTATAGTTAAAATTTGCCAATGGCTACTAATAATTTGTTTGATTACTCTATTGTCATTGGTATAAGTAGTGACAAAATGTATTTTTTCATCATATCTCATAGTCTGTTTCTTATATTTGATAGAGTTAGTCTTCACCATCTCTAATGTATTTGTTGTATTTGTAGCTCTCTTCACTTGATTCCTAATTTCTTTCACTAATACCTTGTTGTAACCCCTCTGTATAAATAGATTATTTAATAATAATAATAATAATAATATTATTATAAGGTATTAGTGAAAGAAATTAGGAATCAAGTGAAGAGAGCTACAAATACAACAAATACATTAGAGCTTCTGCATAATGGCTAAAGCCTTTCCTGCCCTATAGTGCCTTTTTAAGCAAAGCTCAGTTAGTAAACATTCTAGCATACCAAACATATCTACACCAAAACAGAATCAAAATAAGGTGGCTCTGTTCAGGGATAAGAAGTGTAATGACGTTGTCTGACCTTGAGGCATTCATGCATTTGTATGGCAGCCATAAATTTATATATATATATATATATATATATATATATATATATATATATATATATATATATATATATATAGCTATAGCTATATATCTATATATAGTTCTGCTTCTAAATTTCCAAGTTTTGAAACTTTGAACCTTTCAAATGGAGATCGCTGCACAGTGTAGAATAGTATATTTACCATTTTCTTTGCTGTAGTGTGATCTCTGAGTTGTTATATTTAATAAACAGGGGGTGTGGGGGTACAGGGGGGGCTTGCCCCCTGCAAAAATGTAAAACAAATGTTATTCTTTTTATTTTTTATTTATATTTCATACTTTCAAAACATCAATCTTATGGTCTTGACCTTAAGAAATTCGAAGTTTTGAAATTTCAAAATTTAGAAGTAGACCCCTAATGTATATCTATGTATATGAAATCACTGAAACCAGGGATCTAAACCTTGTCATCACAATGAACAGAACATGCTGGAGGGATAGGTTTCTGACCCAGAGACTCCCCCAGACTCTGGAATAGACTGTTCATACATGTCAAGCAGAGTGACTCTTTGGCCCTCTTCAAAGGAACCTTGATGATTGGATGGGAGATAGGAAATTTACCCCGGGGATCATGTCAGTCACCCTGCTAGACAGGGGTCTAGGGAAGTAAATACTGTGGGAAGAAATAGCCAGGAAATTGTTATGGCTAGGCTTGTATAGGCCCTAGGACTGATAGCCTAGTACCAACCTATGAACTTATAAACCTAAATTAAGTGTACAAAAAGTATTCCATACCTAGATTTAGAGCCTACCATGTTTAAGACCCCATGGCAACCATGGTTGTGTATTCATATTTGTCAGAAATCACATCTTCTCTAGACAGATGGCCAGAGACTCAGAAATTGAAGTTATTGAACCCCAAATAACATTAAGCAAAATGTCAGTTTATTGCCTGTTACAAGACCCCTTCTATGGCCTTGGAATTTCTTGTCAAGATCCTACCAGACTTTAACTGTCTATCAATTAACTGGAGTATCTACACCACCAATCTATCATATTCAAAGACCTAAAGCACAAAAATCTCATCAAATGCTATGGTGAAATCCTGAAATTCACCTAT
>NC_056736.1:134270218-134300218 GCF_019279795.1 Protopterus annectens
ATCAGATGGTATAATAATAAAAGGAAATCTTGGGATAAGGAATTCTTAGATATTCAAAGTAAATTAGACTCTTATAAACATAATAATAAAGAAAATATTATGGACAAGAAAGTTATTGAAGAAATAAACAAACTAAATGAGAAATACAAAGAAATTTTAACTCATAAAGTTAAAATAACTTTAGAGAAATACAAGTTTTTGTCTTATTCAATAAGCCCCAAATACTTACATAGACTTAACAATAAAACAAAAAGGTTGAATAAACAAAACCATATCAAAGAAATCTTTTCTCTAAGGAAAAGAAGAATGTTTCTAGTATACCAGAAATACTAGATGAATTTAGAAATCACTTTCACAAAATTAACCATAATAATATTAACATGGAACCTAAAGATAAAATAAAGGAGTTTATAACTACAAATATGAATAAAAGCTTAATAAACAACAGATTAAACTATTGGACAAGAGTATTTCATATACAGAAGTTATTACACAAATAAATAAGCTTAAATCAAACAAAGCACCGGGTAATGATGGCATTATACCAGAGATATATAAAATCCTTTCTAAAAATACATATTCATTAATACATAAGGTTTTTATTTTGGCCCAAACTGAGTTAATAACCCCCCCATCTTGGCAATATACATTTATTTCGCCAATTTTAAAACCTAATAAAGATCCAACTAGATGTTCTTCATATTGGCCCATCTCATTACTTAATGTTGATTATAAAATGTTTATGAATATCTTTGCTGATAGATTGAAGACAATCATTCCCAGCATTATAGATATAGATCAGACAGGCTTCATTGTAAATAGAAATACTTTCGATAATATAAGAAGAACTTTAACATTAATAGATTTTGCAAATAGGAAAAAGAAAGATTTAACACTTATTAGTCTTGATATAAGTTCAGCATTTGATTCAGTAAGTTGGGACTATCTGTTTACCTTAATGAAGTGCACAAACTTCTCGGATGCATTTGTAAATCTAATTGAACATTTATACAAAGGAGCGTTGGCTTATATTAAGGTAGGAACATATGTTTCACAAAAAATACCCATTCTTAAAGGTACAAAACAAGGATGTCCACTTTCTCCACTATTATTCACTTTAGTAATGGAGCCTTGGGCTAATTTGATCAGAAACAGTACTGACATAGAGGGTTTTGAAATAGATGAAAATACAACATCCAAAATTTAACTTTTTGCAGATGATGTTCTAATTACATCAGCAGGATCTAATTCTTCTATACAGTCTCTATTTGATAACATGATGAATTTTAAAAGTATTTCTGGTTTAATATTCAATGAAGAAAAAACTAAAATACTACCTATACATACACGAAAAAATATTCTCATTAGTGATTTTACTAAATATGTACCCAATTCAGGTCAGATAACTTATTTAGGTATAATACTATCTAAAGATATTAAATATATTATATATAATAATTATAATACCTGTTTTCTTAATATACAAAATCTTTTTAATACCTGGAATAATATGTTTTTACTATGGAGGAGAGACTTACAATTATTAAAATGATAATATTCCCCAAGATTTTATACTTAATACAATCAATAATACTTCCACCTATAAAAATAATTATCAAGAAACTGAACACACTAATGTTAAATTTCTTATGGGCACCTAATAGACCTAGGATTGCATTAAAGAAACATACTAATAGCTGGTCTCAAGGGGTATTTCTTTTCCAGACTTTAATTTATATACTATCTCTTCTATTGTAAAAGTTATTACTTTATTAATAGATCAGTCATATGTCACAAAATGGAAAGATTATTGGGAGCTAATTAGTATACACTTCATGAAAATCTCCTTAACACATAAAAATATGATTGTAAATAACTCCATGTTATGGTTACTAAAGGAATTTTGTACTTCACCTATTACACCTAAACATATGGTTTGTTACCCATTAAATATTATTATTAGTTATCATAACTTTATATTCATGCACCCTAAGTATAGGGAATGGAATTTTATTGTATTTCCTATAATGTATACTCAGGGTATGCTTTTGTCATCTACTTCTGAAGGAACTCATTTAGCTATAGATAATGATCTAAAGTACTGGTATCAGTTGATATCTGATAATAAAGTTAAAAATCTAGATTTCTTAAAACAAGAATTTGATCTAAGAGAAACTTGCTGGTTAGAGGTTCAGACCTTTAGACAACATCTCATTAATAAAATAGATTTAATGTCTATAACTGTTAAAGAATCTATTCCAACACTGATTGATTACTTGATATTAAATTTACAACATAAAGTTTCTGATAAAGGTAAACTTTCATACATACATAAAGTTATCAGACAAGAAACTTTTACAGTGTAGATTCATACTGGAATTATTTCACTTCTATTAATGGGGACCCACCAAATCAACAAGATAAACAATATATATTGGAATCTGCTTATAGAACTACATCTTCCATTGTCTGGAGACTTTATACATGGAAATTTTTACATAGATCTTTTTATACACCTTTGATGATGAATAAAATAAATAATAAAGGTAATCTATGTAAGAGATGTAATATAGAAATTAATGCTGACTGGGCTCATATGTTTTATGACTGTATAAAATTGAAAGAATACTGGAAGTCAATTAATGAATTTTTGCAGGCTCTTTTTACAGATAATTTCATTATTTCTAAATCTCTTATATTATTCAACACACCTGTACCTCAAAGTGTTAAAAAGGTTAAGCTTCCCTTGTTATAGTCTATTCTAGCAGTGGCTAGGAAAATAATAACTAGAAATTGGATTTCAGATACACCTCCTTCATTCAATGAATTTAAAAATGTTATGAATATAGTGTGCCATATGGAAATAAACACAATTAGGACTAGAACAAACAGAAAAACATCTTATTTTATTGTATGGGATAATTTACAAAATTTGTTAAAAAATTTTAATTTCAATAGCATGATATTTTAGTTTAATTAATTGATCTGATTGTAGTGGATGTCTTTGTAAATACTTTAGTTGTTTTGTTGAATATTATAATAATACCTGTTTTTAATTACTTGTATAAAATTGTTATGATATTTCTCTTATATGTTAAAACAATAAACTTGTTTTGAAAAAAAAAAGAAAATAGATTCAATAAAGAGTTTTATACCCACATACATAAATGTATAGAATCATCAGTTCCATTCAGATTTAAATCTAACAGGAAAGTTAAACCTAAACTACGCTTGTGTTACACCAACAGTAATAAAGTTAACAATAAAAGGAAGGAAGTATGCGACAGATCTAAAGAACCACAAGTCAAGGAAAATAGTAAGAATATGACCAGTAAATTTAAAAAGACCATTAAGTCCACTAAGGCAGCCCATAACATAGGTTGCCATTTGACACCATGGGCAATTACAAATACCTCTTTAGTAATGTTAGAGCACTAAGAAGGAACACTCAACCATACAAAACTCCTACTTAATGTCAAGACCTTGTGGACATTGCCAATATTCGAGCAAATAAAATTAGTGCAAATTTCATTCCTGAGATGACTATCCAAAGCCATATGATCCTCATAACTCTCAATCCTCCCCCAACCACATTAAAGATCATGTAATGAATTTGCTGTCTAAGAACATTTTATCCATGGGATCAGATAACATAATCAGTCATTTGATAAACATTACCTGACATACCTTGGTAGAGCCTCTGCTACGTTATTTAATATGAACCTGGTTACAGGCTTAGTCCTGAAAATATGGAATACAACACTGGGGATGCTACTCCATAAAGATGGCCCTACTACTGACACCTAAAACTATAGGCCAATCAGACTAACAGGTGTCATTTGTTAAGCCATAAAACACATTATGACAGACTTTATTAAAGTGAATATTAAAATATCACCCGGCTAGATCCACAGCAATTTGGTTTTGTAAAAATTAGATTTTTGTCTAACAAACCTTGTTAACTTCCTTGAGAGAGCAGCAAAGTTGTTAATAGTAGTCACACTATGCCCACAGCTTACCTTGATCTGGTCAAGGCTTATGACACCATCCTTCATGCTAATATAATTAATAAACTAAATGCATAACAAATAGATCCGTATGTGGTAAGATGGATAAGAAATTGACTAAAAGACAAAACAAAATGCAGGTGGCATGGGCAACACGTGTCAGCATGAGGTTGACAACTGGTGTTTTTCAGTATTCAGTAATGTGACGGCCTTTATTAATTGTTTACTTCTCTAACCTACAGACCAAAGACCAAGACTTATGGCTGACTATGTCTGCAAATGACTGCAAACTGGAGTTATTGTCAAACCCCACCAATCTGACACAGAAGCCCTGCAACAGGAACTTACACTCATAAATGTCAGGTGTATTCAAAATGAGCTTAAATTAAAAGACAAAAATATCACATTGTTACATTTGGCAGACAGACCATTCTTGGTACATAGCGTCAACAGCACTCCACTTTAAAATGAAGATGTAGTTAGAGATCTAGGAACCTGGGTTGAGGATTATATCCCCTTTGACTACTTCTTCTTCTTTTGGCTTTTCCTGGTTAGGGGTCACCACAGCAGATCAACTGTACGCTCATGTTTGGCAGTGGAGTTTTACGGTGTCGAGTTGCCAGCATCAACCTTCCACAGAAGGCACACACACATGCACTCACACCTAGGGCCAATTTTAGAGTGTCCAATCCACCTACAGCATGTCTTTGGGATGTGGGAGGAAACCGGAGAACCCGGAGGAAACCCACACAACCACAGGGAGGACATGCAGACTCCTCATAGAAGGGACTCCAGCCGAGAATCAAACTGGAGAACCTCTTGCTGTGAGGTGGCAATGCTAACTGCTGCATCACTGCAGCCGCACATATCCCCTTTGACTACTATATAGCAAAATTTGCCAGAAAATCTTTCTACATGGTGCAATTGATTGCCGTGGTAATATCATCCATATTTAAAGATTTTTACTCTTCTCATGTACACAGCACTCTAAGGCAAATAATAGAATACAATACAATCTTTGGAATGTACCTCGCAAAACGGGTCTATATTACAACACCAAAATGGCTAAACATCAAACACCGTTTCAGTGACACATAAAGAGCGAACTACAAGCTAAGCGAATAGCCAGATCACTGATTTTTTTTTCCTAGGAAAACAAATTGGTAAGCCAACCAGACACAACACACCAGCTGAAGTATTATAAAGTGAGGCTCTTTGCCCCCCCACCCCACAATGTGGGGAGCTGTGCCCCCCACACCCCATAACTAAATATACCAACTCTGAGATTACACTACAGTGGGGAAAAGGGCAAATTCATGGCGACGGCCAAGCATTTTTTTTCCCTAGGAAAAAAATTGGTGATCTGGCCATTTGCTTAACTTGTAGTTCTCTCTCCTTATGTGTCGCTGAAACGGTGTTCGGTGTTTAGCCATTTTGGTGTCATAATATAGACCCTCGCAAAACATACCAAGTAATTGGAAAGGGCCCAGAAGTTCCTAACAAAGAGAATCACATGATTAAAATCCCTGAATTGCCGGAGAAGATTAGAACAATTGCCTATATTTTCTATTTGTTTTAGGCTTAGAGGAGATCTATACATTGCCTTCTGACTTGTCAATGATGTAGCAGTTGTCTAGGACCTCATGTTGTTTCACAAATCAAATAGATCCATAAATAACAAACCAAGGGATCTAAACCTGCTTCAGCAGATTAATAAATAAAGGTAGAGAGACAGATTATTACTTGGCATTTCTCTCACCTCTAACCAAGCAAATCATTCAGAGAGTCCCACAATCTTCCTTCATACATGGCCTTGATAATTTGAGGGGTATTCATAAATTCACCACAGGCTTCACTATCCTAGTCCTCCTCTAAAGGAGAGCTAGTGTTTAGGGTGGGGATGTGGCAACTGTGGGAAAATGCAATAGCTGTGAACTTCTTATGATTCTGATAATTCTTATTGTTGGTGAATAAGAAACTGTTTCTGTAGATTAGTGTGTGTACATTGTACCTTTAAGAAGCATTTCAAGGACAGCACATGCATATAAATAGCGAGCATGTGCTAGCCTCAGTGCCATTTTGAGAGTGCAGCAAAGAGTGAGCATATATGAGTGTGATAGCTAGCTTGTTTATAAGTTTATCTAAGTTAAAGTTATTAAGCCTCAATCCTGATGTCTCTGTACACAATAAAGCTGATTGAACAGAACCCACGAATGCTCATCTGTTTTATCCAGACTGGACAAGTGACATACTGTCAGAACCAGGATTCCAGACACTGCTTTTCAGAACCACAAGGTGCAGAGTTAACAGGGAAGGTAAACTATGTGAACCGAGCATAAAAAAGGGCCAGAGATGAACCAAAGTTAATGAAAACTTGCATAAATGATTTATTTTATAAAAAAGATGAAGCGGAGCATTACAAGGGCACAAGCCGCATTATTATACAAGTGAGAGGCATGAAAAGTTTATTAGTTAAACAAAATGTTTAAAGTTAAGATATTTGATAAAACAATTATCAGAAAATCACATAAAGGGTTCAGAATTACCTCAGAATTGTAAATTGAACATGTTTAAAGTAAAATAGGCATGTTTAGAGTAAAACAAGCACAAGAAAAGTATAATGGGCATGAAAACAGATTAAAAGAGCAACATGAATATAATAAGGGCAAAATGGGTACATTAAGCATAAATAAAGCAAGGTGACTGTATGTGTTTTGGCATAAACTACTGTTTTGCATTGACTGAAGCTAGCAACAGCATAACTAGAGTTATTCAAGGTATCTCAAATTTTGTAAAAGTGCTTACAGTGTGTGCGTATTACTATGCATTTATTCCAAAGAGTTTCTTTGTGTACAAAGTGCAACTGTTTCATAAGGTGCAGTCAAAATACATCCATTTCAAAAAGTTTCTTATTCTGGGTGTGTCTGTTTACAAAGTGCCACCATTACAGAGTGTTTCTTGCACTGTAAAGAGTTATTTAGTTTCAGTGTGCTGTGTACTGTTTATTCGCAAAGTGCAATTACTTTGAAATGTTTTTACTCTGAGCTCCTTCTGCCTAGTTCATTTGCACAGTGCTGTTATTTTGAAATGTTTCTTACACTGCTAAGAGGTGATTTCTTGCAGTACAGTAATTTCAAGAGTATTCGTATGCTCAAGAGACTTATTTAGCAAAGTTCAGTTTTTCAGAGGCTTGTTGTACTGTTGGCTATGGTTACAAATACTGGCATAAATTTCAGGCATATGTGCAAGTGTGTATGTTGGTAAAGTTAAAAGTGGACTTGGTTGCATTGTGTTTTACTGTAATTTTTTGGCATGACAGATGGATTTCGAAAACCATGACCACTTGTATTTGATCAGAATATTGCAGAGAACTGGAGAATATTTGAGCAAGAGTATGATATTTTTTATAAGCAGCTTACTCTGACAAAGGTGCACACACAAGGGCATTCATTTTGCTAAACCTAGCTGGTCAGAGGCCATTGAAAGAGAGCATTCATTTCTGTATGCACCAGAAGTATATGAAGGAGAAGGTGAAAACCATCATATCGTTGTACAGGCTGAATCAAGGGAGGATCCTGAGTGTTTGAAACACAAATTCAAGGAAACGTGTAACCCTCAGACAAATCTTACACTAGACAGGCATTTGTTTTACATAAGAGATCAAAAGCAAGGAGAAACTTTTGCAGCTTATATTACTGACATGAGAAACAGAGCTAAAACATGTAGGTTTGGTGACTTAAAATATGAGTTAATAAATGATAAGCTTCTGTGTGTTATTAATAGTGCTGCAGTGAGAAAGATTTTGCTTTGTGACAGTGATTTAACACTGAGCAAAGCTATTGAAATTTGTCAAATCCATGAGGTTACAGAAAGACATACAAGTATGCATGCAAATGAAAAGAGCATGGTTTCAGCAGGCTCCAGAGCAAGTGTAGACAGCATGCAACATGTGGCTAGCAGAAGCAGGCCTAAGCAGATGTCAGCTGCCACCCCTGAAGGCTCCCAGGTAAAACCTGTAGTTTACCAGCAAGTTCTAAGAAATGGACATGCTCAGTGCAGTACAAGGGTGAGGTGGCAAAACCCAAATTAAGCTTTTTTTGTTAACTGTTGCAACTGTGGTGCCAATCATGAATCTACAAGAGAAAAATGCTTAGCATCTGGTCAGCAATGCAACAAGTGTAAAAATATTTAACCATTTTCAAAAGTTTTGCAAATCAAGTAAACCTCACACAGTTATAAAGAAAGGTCACTCAGCCAGTTGAGCACATACAGAACTGTAATTCTACTTTCTATGTAGATGGTGTGTCAGTGATTCATGTCAAGGTTGATGCAGTAAATTTGTTGGCAAAGAACAAAGTGTTTTGTACTGTCCAGATCAATGGCTCAAACCACCATGCTCAAAGTAGACACTGGTTCCAAGTATAATGTTATGTTCTAAGGTGAGAGCTGATGAACAACTTAATGTGGCCAGTTGTGCAAAACTTGTTGCTTATGGAGATGTAGAAATTCAAACCAAAGTGCTATCATGTTATTTGACTAAGAACTGCTACAGCTTACTATTTTATGTAGTCTGAAGACCAGTGCAGTAATTAATGGGTCTCAGAGACAGTTTGAGAATTAATTTGCGTTCCTTTACCAAAGAAATTCATCATATAAGCACATCTCCTAGTTCCAATTTTACTGAAGCTATTTTCTCAGAATATGCTAATGTTTTCAATGACAAGTTAAGCAGTCTTCCAGTTGTGTATTCTATGAAGTTAAACCCAGAGGTCAGTCCAGTGGTTAGACTAGAAGGAAACATTTCAACAGCTATGAAGAATAAGGTCATAGCTCAGTTGGATAAAATGGTGCAGCAAGGTGTAATTTGTCCAGTTACAGGACCAACTGAATGGGTGTCATCCATGGTTGCATTCCACAAAAAAGGCTCAGCAAAATCAGAATATGTATTGACCCAAGGGATTTAAACAAAACATTAAAGAAACTTCATCATCCTATAAGTACAGTAAAGGAGGTCACAGCCCTAATACCGAATGCCATTGTTTTATCTGTCTTGGATGCAAAAAGTTCATTTTGGCAAGTGATGCTTGATCGCAAATCTTCAATATTGACTACTTTCAGTACTCCATTTGGAAGATACAGATTCCTTAGGATGCCATTTGGAATAAATTATGCAAGTGAAGTCTTTCAGTGTTCAATGGTGCAAGTTTTTTCAGGTTATTCTTGTGCCCTAATAGTAGATCATTTATTGATTAGAGGCAATGGTAAAGTAGAGCATGACAGAAAACTTAGAGGAGTTCTAGACAGAGCACTTGAAGTGAACTTAGCATGAACTTAAAGATCAATCAGTCAAGTGCAAATTAAGACTACGAGAAGTTACATATGTAGGTAATTTATTTACTAGCACAGGCTTGAAACCAGACCTGTCCAAGCAAGCAGCCATTCTTCAGATGCCAGCACCAGATAATGTTCAAGCTCTACAATGTTATTTTGGTATGTTCAACTATTTAACCAAGTTTATTCCAGACCTCAGTGAGTTGACAGCAACTTTGAGAGAGCTAATGTGCAAAAATGTTACATGATCTTGGTTAGAACAGCACCAGAGAGCACTTGAATGCCTTAAGCAGAAAATTGCCACCCCACCCACATTAAGATACTATGATGTCAATAAACCAGTAACTCTTTCCTGTGATGCTTCAAAATTTGGTCTTGACACAGTTATTCTTCAAGAAGGCAGACCAGTAGCCTATACATGACCAGTAGCCTGACTGGACAAGCAACAGTTTCCATAATATTTCTAGAGGAAAAGCAGTATTTTACAAATATGCAGAGACACCTCCTCTTACAAATGCATACTCTTAAACACACAGACACACACAAACATACACACACACACACACACACACACACACGCACACACACACACACACACACACACACACACACACACACACACACATGAAAACATGTACACACTCACAAACAACTTTTGTCTCCTAATTGCACAGAAGTCAAAATTAGGTACACATGCAAGGGTTTGAAATTTGTTAAGAAAAATGCTTATACAGGCTACATCATGTGTTGGTTCTGCCTTATATGTGGTTTGAGTTAATTGATAATATACCAAAATATTTGTATGTGTTTCTCTGATGTGCTGCATGGATTCTGAAATATTGCTTAAGTATATATTTTACAGAATTAGAGACATATCAACTGACTGCTGTGCATTATGAATTCAGCTAAGCTTATAAACAAAAGGATTGTGTCTAGATCTAGGGATGTCATTCTCCTGGTTTACTCAGCCCTCATTTGGCCAGTCATTGAGTGTAATGCTCCTTTTGTCATGTATCTGTCCATGCAACAACTGAAATGCCCACAGAGATACCTTACTAAAGGGACACAAGAAGCAAACAATATGTCCTGCATGGACAGACTCAAATCCTTGTGCCTAGCATACAAGGCATCCTGCTGCCCAATACTGATGGATTTACTCCACATCAGTAAGTCAAATGGTAACAAAAATACTTGGTCTAGGAGTCTAAACCTCTTCTGAAACATTAGCAGAAAGGCTTGAAGGGACAGGTATATATTGCAGAGGATTCCACTGCTCTGGACCAGATTCCCCATCCATGTAAAATAAATCTCATCCCTGTCTATATTATGTAATAATGTGTAATAATATGTGCATATTATGGCACACCTTGGATCTATGGATGGGAAACAGGAAGTTTACCACAGGACTGGCCCCCCTACTACTAAATGCCTGAACAGTGCCTAAGTGCTTTATCCTGTACATGGATTTCCTCAAAGTATATGGTATGATCCCAGTTATTCTCACTAGAGGTAATATATTATTATTATTGACCATAGGATGGATAAGGCCAATCTAACACCAAATGGAATAGGTTAACAGAAAGCACCAAAAGGGAAGTTATCTAGGTTTAAAATGGCCTTCAAGGGCAGGTAGCCTAGCACTTACCTAAAAACCTATGAACCTATGAAGATGTTTGAACTATTTTTGGCTGTATGTTGATTCATGGGTAATATTAGTTGTAGGGGTCTGGGAACATATTTTGTACCATATTCAAACATTTAAATTATTCATGCAATAAAACATAAATAAAATTATAATTGTCAAATTACAGGCAAATAATTAACAATGAACACTACCAACAGTAGTGCATACACACACATGCACACACTCATACACACACACACACACACACACACACACACACACACACACACACACACACACACACACACACGTACATGCACTCACACACATGCACACATACTATGAAAACTAGAAGGTGGCAGATTAAAACAGGCTGAACTAAAATAACTAATAACATAATTTGACTGAAAAAGAATGTAAAATAAAATAAGATTTAAGAAAAACAAATAAAACCAAAAAAAAAAAAAACAGAAAAAGAAAAATGATAAACCCCAAAGCACTCATGTTATGGTTAACAGTATTCTCAACAAGTGACTTGAAAGAAAGATGAAAACCTTAAGCAAAAACTAAAACAGCAAGCAAAGGCAAACATCACGTAATGATAATAATATTGCAACATTTATGTCACTTTTTAATATACTATAAAAACTGTTGAAGTATTTAAGTACTTTTCTCTCTCTTAATCTTAAAAGAGGTTAAACTGTTAATCACTAATAGATTAGAAGATGTTTCTCAGTATTTATCAGACTGGCTGTATACTCAGCACCAATCTTCCTCAAATATCTGGTAAATTAGTATATGGGTCTATATTAAATCAGCAAATGCTTAAAAAAGCGAATGCTGATTTATTGACCCCATGTAAGTGAAAGCTTACAATCCCGAACACTTAGAAAAGCACTGTTCCAAAAAAGAAAAAAAAAAAAACCTTTAAAACATTATATAAACTGGGGGGCTTCACCCCCCCCACACCCCCCACAACTGCCCCTACTTAAGTATACCAACTCCGAGATCGCACTACAGTGATGAAAATGGCAAAATAATGAAGGTGGCCAAGCGATTTCTTTCCCAGGGAAATAATTCATTACATGCCGTTTCGGTATTTTGCCATTTCGTGCTTTCAAATTCGATCAAGACGCATTCGAAAGAATGCGCCTTCGATCATATAATAGGGAACCGCATATTATTGAAAGAGGCACATATCATCCTGTTAAGTAAAGGAGAGATATCCCCAGAACCTTATAACTTTAGGTCTACAATGATAGTTTAGCCAAAGCACTTTAATAGATTCCTCACTTTTGGCTTTCATCCTGTGTCATTAAGCCTACTAAATAATCCACAGCAATGATTTTTCTGAAGGATTCTCTGTAAACACAGCACTCTCACCAGTCACTGAGCTCAAATGGAAAAAATATATATTACATTGTCAAAGTGGTGTTTTGAATCTTCCTAGATTTAACTAATTCACTCCAGAGCAGCTCAGAAAATGCTGTTTAATTCCACCATAGAAACAACAGAGAGCGATTTTTCAAATAATCCATTTGTAATACCAAACAGAAAGCAAATGTTCATAACTCTTTAAGCATAAGAATTAGACTAAAAATGTAAATGCAAAAGTTATTCAGTAGACCCTGATCTTCCTAACATTCTAGATGTTGATAGTATGCATCTAACTTATTATTAAATATTTGCCTAAGAATGCTGATGTTATGCATATTTTTGCCTTTTTGGTAAAACAAATCACAATATCTAGGTGAACATACCATGCAGACCTATGCAATTTGCAATTAATTTGTTTGTGTGAATGTCGTTTAAAATGATACATTAACCATTACTGTGAGATGTTCCTTTACTGAGATATTCTCAGAAATATGATTAATGCTATAATTATCATTATCTGATAATTAAACAAAGCATAATATCTCATCACCTATGACAAATACAGACTGCGTATCAGTATACAGGTTGTGCAGCTCAATGTCTGCTTCAAAATGATACATCATATGTGTCATGACCATGTTCCCTTGCAAAGATATGGGCATAATAATGAGAACTATTTTCACTTCCATAATGTGACAGATAAGCCGAGTATTTCACTTCTGTTCTTGTCAAAGATGAGCATTAACTTTTTGCAAAAGTTGATGTTTGAATGATATGCTGTGAATATTATACATCACTCCTGACCCTGTCTTACTTCCTTGCACATATATTCACAGAAATATGTCAAATATATTAATTTTCATAATCCTACCAGCAAACAAACTGGGCTATCTGTCCATGTATGACACTCACAATTCATATTATTACATAGAGTTATACATGTTGATAGTAACTTCAAAAAGAAACTTTACTCATCACTGTACCATCCTTTCTAGCAGAGTTATTAACCAAAATATTTAAAAAATGTAATACTTTTTATAATTATCCAAGTCATAAACAAACTGTGATATCTGTACATGTGTACAGCATACACATACATTTTTTACCATAAGTACTAATTCTGTCTTCAAAATGAGGTCTTACATTGCATGTTGACATGTTCCATAGCAAAGTTATTTACCAAAATATGAAAAAACATCATAATTTTCATAACTTGAGTCATAAAGAAATTGTGATATGTGTACATGTGTACAGAGCACAGATGCAGTTCTTTTACCATTTTGCAAGTACTACTACACACTTCAAAAAGTGGGTCTTATTCAGCATGTTGACATGTTTTCTATGACAGTTATTCACCAAAATGTGAAAAAATGCCATCATTTTCATAATCTGAGTCATAACATACTGTGATATTTGTACATGTGTACAGTTTACAGATACAGTTCTTTTAGCATTTTGTAAGTACTAACACTGTCTTCAAATTAAGTTCTTACTTGGCACATTGATATGTCCCCTTGTAAAGTTATTTACCAAAATATGAAAATATATCATAATCTACATAATCTAAGTCATAAAGAAACTGTAACAACAGTACATGTACAGCCCACAGATACAGTTCTTTTACCATCTTGCAAGTACTAATACTATCTTCAAAATAAGGTCTTACTCAACCTTTTGAAATGTTTCCTACCACAGTTATTTACCAAAATATGAAAAAATATAATAAATGTCATAACCTAATTCTTAAACAAGCTGCAATCTGCACATGTGTACAGCATACAGGTAGTCCTTTTACCATTTAAAGAGAGGTTTTACTCAACATGTTGACAGGTTCTGTAGCAGACTTATACAACAAAATATAAAAATGATCATAATTTTCATAACCTGAGCCATAACATGTAATATGTGTACATATCTGTACATATGATCACAACATACAGTTACAGATATTTTACTGTGTTGCAAATAGTGAAAAAGGTTTTCATAAAATTTAATAGAGTTTCACTTACCATAGTGGTTCTACTTTGTCATGGTTGTTTTCCATCCTTTGTCACTAGGTGCTTGTTGCCAATATATCATACACAGATGCCATCACCGCATTGTGTAGCTCAGTCAAGAACAGGTCAAAGCCATCTTCATTTAGGAGAACTCCATCACTTTTGAAAAGGTGAACATCTTCTGCAGTGATGCTGTTATGGCTGATGGCTGATGGTCGATCTGCCTCCCCTGTGCATCAAGCCATGGATGAACTCATTCTGTAACCAACTGGCCTTGTGCTCTGCCCATTCACTGTTTGCATTTCTTCAGTTCTGGTGAGGAATTATGTCAGACCACACACAACGACAGCATGGTCACCACAACTGCATGTGTTCAAAAATTGCCTTGATTTGAAACCTCAGCTCTCCGAGTAGATGAGTGGTGACATCATTCCCTCCAATGTGCAACACAAGAATGTCAGGCTTAGGGTAGATGAAACATTTCTCTTCCAACAACTGCAGGAGTCAACTCCAATGCATACCTCTTCTTGCAATCCAGTGTACCTTCATGCTAGAAGTGGGGAAGCTCATACTGTGGTAGTTTTTGTCACTTCTAAAGGCATGGCTAGAAGCCCAGTGAATGTAGGAATGGCAAAACACCCACACTCTCACTTGTCATTCCCTTGCTCTTGATCTATGTCACTGTCACAAGGTAGAAGCACCTGCACATAGATGAAATGCAAATAGGTTACTGGTGATGTTTAAGGGATTTATTAGATTACTACATATATGTGTATATAACATGCATTACCTTGTTTTCCCATTCAAATTTTCACTCCTATCCACAGTAGCATTATTCTTTTGATAAGGTTTGTTATTTACAATGATGATGAAGAGGTACATACCTACCAGCCAGGAAAACATCAACTGACACACACTATCAGAATGACAGTGGGTGCAAATCACTGTAAACAGACATATTACTGCACTAACCAAAATAAAGCTTGAATGGATAGTGACAAGCGGCTACAGAAAGGGCACATGTAAAGGGAAAAAGCAGGGTCAGGACCACCAGTACACTAATGAACCCAGGACAGACATGGGGCTTCAGTTGCACTCGGGGGCATCTGAAGTGTCCCATAACTGTGCTGGCTACTCATTCAGACTTCTAAGACCAGCACTGTCTTGTAACTTTCTTCATTGTCAGCAGTTTGCCTTATCTTTGTTTTTTCCATTTCCATGTGTCCTTTCAGTAATGGACACAAGGAATCAAAGCTGGGAACTGACTTAATGTGCCTTGCCCTTATCTAAATATTTTACTTTACCTGAGGGAAGAGAGAATGACAGCATCGCTACACAAAGTTTACATGAAAAAAGAAAAAGACTTACCTGTGCTTTTTCTTATTGCATATGTCCTTTCAGAAATAAAAAGAAGACATCACAGGATTATCCTTGAAACCATGCATGTCCAAGAAAGCAACACAATGGGACTGAGCTGAAGAGTCTCTAAGCACCCTACTGCCATCCTTGAAGATCATAAGATTCATGGTGTTTAGGTATGACTACATAACTTTATTTATGTTGTACATTGCATACTGTGCATTTTGTGCTATCAGAAATCTGCAAGACATTTATGGCTGTGATACTCACTGAATCATTCAACACACCGGTTGATTATCTGGGCATCCCCATGATGGTTCATCATGTTTACACTTGCTGGCACAAGTTTTTGCATCTTGATTTCAGCCATTTCACTGGAAAGTGAGAGCCATGCCCAAATTGGCTCATGGCCTCTGGGATAGTAATCTCAGTGCATCTTTTCCTCTTCTTGTAACTGGCAAGGAGGTGCATACCTAAGTTACTTCAAAACTGTAACTGTGCTGCCAGAATAATGTGTCCAAAGTGTGAGACTTGCTGGTGGCTGTTACTTCCTTGAAATATAATGAAAGCATTCACTAAGGCCACATCCCATAAGAACCAGAACAAATACAGTCACCATTTGTAGGCCTTTTTTGCAGTTGGATACTGTGCCCTGAGCTGATTGGCTCAGTCTACCCCATTCATGTAAGTGTTGTACATGTTTACAACTGGTGGACATGGCACTGATGCCTTTGTTCCATTATGCTTTCTCTTGCATATGCTGGAGACTGACAAGGTTGGGTTACTATTAGTTGACAGCAGAGATACTGGATTGCCATCCTTCCATTCAGTAGCCAGCAGTGGACCATTCTACAACTGCTTGTAATACCCTCAAAGTGCTTTAACAGTGGCTTGTTTGTTGAATGTTAGAAGCCATCCTGACCCATTGGTGTGCATGGTTCCACAGCAGCATAGACCATCTTGCAGCAATTGCTGTGCCAGAAGGACAGAGGTAAAGAAGTTATCAAAGTAAATGTGATGCTTCTTTCCAATTAGTCTCCTAGTTGTCAACCATGACATGGTGTGCCAGTCTGACCCCTATATTCTGCTCTGCCTTTCCAGTGTATACCTAGAATCCATATACATACCCATTGTGAGAGTCTGACAGTACCCATACCTTAATGCCATATCTCTCTGACTTTCCAGGCATAACTGTCTAAATGTCAAATGTCCACGGAAGCCAACCATGTCTTCATCAACTGCCACCTCACAATGCACATTGTACTGTGTCCTGCATGCGTGATGTACTGCATCCAGTATTGGCCATATATGACGTAGCTTGTCGTGACCTACAGAGCCCTGTGGTAGGCTCAGGCAGTCATCATTGCAGTGAAAATACTACTGAGTGTTTTCAAATCTCTCTCAGATCATGTACTCAGCTATTGGGAAGCAACCATATACATGGTGTGTCTCCCAGTACGGCCTGTATTATGGAATGTGTACAATAAACATGCCTATTCTAATACCAAGAAATGTACATATGTCTCTATGACAAACAGAACTCTACCGCTTATCAAACTTGCCTGCTGTGGCCTGCCTCTGTGCAGCATAGTGATTAGTTTAATTTGCAATAAAGGAGTATAGCTGCTCTAGGAACATCAAATTCATGAAGTCCATCTCTGTGCTATCTGAGTCCAGGTTAGTTGCAGGGCCTACTGGACCCACAAAGTTATCAATGTATACTGCTGTGAGATATTTTTCCCACATGATCTTACATGGTGGGCATGCTTGATGTACCTTAGTGGGTAGCATGGCACATATTGAAATGGAAAGTCCTGTATGGTTCATAGATGGTTCTCTATGATCATTGTCAGTATCAACTATATTGCATGCACTTATGAGTGAAGTACTAAGAGACATTCCATGCCGAGGCACCATCTTATCCCTGCTTGATGAGGAGCTACTTCATCTCAGATCTAGTAGCTTTTCTCCATCCCAATCCGCATACTCTGGACTACTGTGAACCTCATGTACAGTAGGAGGCACATGCACATCCTTGTCAGCACTTGAACTGGCCTGGACTGTTGAGGACTTTGCAGGTCTGTCAGTGATGCCATGCCCATTCTTGAACACAGATAGAGGCAATTCACCATGTGTAAAAATCAGATTGAACTTGATGACCACTAGTGTGTGTGTGTGTGTGTGCCAGCATTCCTCAGGGGTGCAAATGGTACCTCATCCTCACTATCATGATCAGTTTCATCATTACTTGTCAGGTCTGCTGTGGCTCATTGCAGTGGTCTGTCTGGAATGGCTGGGATGGGGCATCATCCTTATCAATGGCAAAGGTCCTCTCATGGAGACATGCAAGTGTAATATCATTGTCTGTGTCATAATCTTCATCTTCACTCTGGTTTGCATTATGTCATGGTAGAAGGTCCACATCTGTGTCTATACTACTTTTCCTACCATCAGAGTCTGTGTCCTCACCCAACAAGTAAATGTTGCTTGTTTTCTGCTGAACAGATGGCATCTTCACTGAGGGACATGTTGCCTTAAACTTGAACTTACAGCTGAAAAACACAACAGAATAGAACAATATGATGTTACTTACCTGCACTGAAGCAGGTGGAAAGTAGAACACTATATAGTGAGTGTGTGATACAGGAAATTATTATATATTGTCGCATGTCTCGTGCATTCAAATGAGACACTGAGGCTGGGTATGTGTTTGAGTCTTTTATTATACATACACACATCAGGAGCTGTAACTTGTACATATACTTCATACTTCATATGCTTATTGACCGACTTGTTACTTCCAACACACGTGTGCATCTCCATTCAAGCTTATATTCACATTGACTGACTATACAAAATAGCACTGATCTTGAACGTGCTCAGTAACTTATATGCACGTGCTGTCTATCTACAGTGTATGACTAGGTTTAATATACACACTGATCTACATCCTCCCTCTTTAATTTTGTTAGACATTGCAAAATACAAGAACAAAGACATATTTAAGAGCTAGACATTATTTTAACATTTCAACAAACATAACTCATCTCAAGTCCAAGTCACTCTATATTTAGGACTGGGTTTGCAAATTCTACCCGAGCTAGTTACATAGAAATTCTGACTGGGTTTAGCAACAGAGACAGTCTCTGGGGATTCATTCAATGCTGGAACATCTGGGTTTATATCAGAGTTGTTTGAAGAAAGCACACTTTCCTTTTGAATTCGAACAGTTGATGATTCACTCTGGAAATTGCAGTCACTGGCATAAGCAATCTGCTGTGGCACTGGTTCTGAGACAGGTAACACATGTCTACAATTCCTTCTGTAATCCATTTCTTCAGCTCATATGATGTAACATCTCGGTTCCTTACAAATGTCCTTCACGATTCTTACAGAATCATAACCTTTGGAAGTTTGCATTCTCACAACTTCTCCTTGTAACAATTGTTGAAGGGATTTACTTTAATGGTCTTATCAAAATTCAACTTTTTGTGACTGATATTTTCTCAAAAGTTGAGCCTTGACCACTCTATTGTTCTTTGCATTTGGTTCTAACAATTGTTTACTGATTGGAAAGGTTGTTCATGTCTGTCTGGGCATCACTCTTTGAGCAGGTGAACCAAGCAAGTTGTCTCAAGGAATGTATCTGAGATTGAGTACGTTAAGGAATACATTGGTACAATCTCTTTTGGATTTCTCCAACAAATGCTTTGCACTACAAACTGCATGTTCAGATAAACCATTGGCTTGTGGATACTCAGGACTACTGGTAATATGAACAAAGTCCCAAGACTCAGCAAATTTCTTGAAATGCTGACTAGTAAACTGTGCACCTTTATCAGACATGACTAGTGCGGACTACCATGGACAGAAAAATGTCTCTTCAATTTTGTAACGACTGTGCTGGATGTCTTGTTAGGAAGTAGGTCAATTTCAAAACACCTTGAGTAAGAGTCTACTAACATCAAATAATGTTGACCACTCCATTTGAAAATATCTACAGCAACCATTGACCATGGTAATTCAGGACTTTGGTGTAGCTGAAGCGTTTCTTTTTGTTGATGCTATTTGGTGCTGTTGCAAATAGAACATACTAGACTTTCCTTCTCTACATCTTTAGACATAAAAGGCCAAAACACGATGCATCTTTGCACTTCTTCTGGTTGATTCAGTACCTGGGTGACCAGGATACAAAACTTTCATATATTCCTGTTTATGCTTTAGGAATTACCACTTGTGGACCTTTCATAATGATTCCATCTTCCATCATGACTTCATCTCTGTAAGAAAAATACTGGTGAATGTCAAGTGATAAACTGGTTTGCCTGTTAGCCAGCCTTGACTGATAACTTTGTTTAGCTTCTGGAGAAATGGGCTTGAGCTGTGTGATTTATTAGCTCATCAAGCTGTGATGATGAAAAAATTCTGACTTCCATGACTTCAAAGTCTGCTGTCTCATTTTCATCCTGTTCTGTCATTTGTCTGGGTGTGCATCACAAAGCATCAGCAAGGTTATTACCTTTTTTTGTAAGCAATATTGAAATTGTACTTTTGCAGTTTTAACATCATGCATTACAATTTGGCTGGGGCTGTAGGTACTGGCTTTTTTTCAGAATTCTTACTAGTGGTTGGTGAACAGTTTCTATTTGGATAGGTCTGCCATAAATATAATCATTGAACTTTGAACATGCAACCACTACTGCCAAACGTTCTTTTTGTATTTGTGCATAATGCATCTCTGTTTGACTTAAAGTTCTTGACGCATAAACAATATGTATGCCTTCTTGAAGACATGCTGCACCAAGAACTTACCTTGAAGCATCACAAGAAAGAGTTACAAGTTTGTGAACATCATAATATCTCAATGTGGGTAGACTGGCAATTTTCTTCTTCAGAATATCAAATGCTCTTTGGTGTTGATCTAACTAGGACCAGTTTACATTTTTGCATGTCAACTCACTTAGTGGTGCAGAAAGCTCACTCATGTCTGGGATGAACTTTCCTAAATAGTTAATCATACCTAGAAAACATTGTAAAGATGTTACATTCTCTTAAACAGGAATTGCAACAATTGCTGTTTGTAAGCCAGAAAAGGTAAACAAATGTCCTACATAAGTAACTCTTTCAGTTTGAATTTACATTTCTGATTATTCAGTTTAAGATTTATTTCACATGCACGGTTTAGAACTTTCCCAATATTTTTATCGTGGTCGTCTTCACCATTGCCCCCAACAATAATATCATCTACTATAATAGCACACAGATAACCAGAAACAATTTGTTTCATGGCACTTTGAAAAGCTTCACTGCCAGAAATAATTTCAAATGGCATTCTTAAACACCTGCATCTACCAAATGGTTTACTGAATGTGGTTAGCAATGAAGATTTGCTATCCAGTGAAATTTGCCAAAAAGAGCTTTTTGCATCCAAAACAGTGGAATTTGGCATGAGAGCAGCTTCCTCTTCTACTATACATATTGGATGATGAGGTGCTTAACTGTTTTGTTTAAGTCTGGTGGATCAATACATATTCGAATATAATCTGATCTTTTCTTATGAGCTATGACCACAGAGGATACCCATTCATTTCGTTCTTCTACTGGAGTAATGACATCTAAATAGGTTCATAGGTTCAGAGGATGGTACTAGGTTATTGGCCGTAGGGCCTATACAAGCCTAGCCATAACAATTCCCTGTCTAGTTCTGCTTTTACTTTACTCTGTATTGCTACTGGAATCTTCCACGCTGGTCTAACAATGGGTCTATATCACAACATCGAAAAGACCAGGTATAGAATGGCATTTACATCGAAAATGCCAATTATCAAAGTCACTCTTGTCACACACCCCCACTAATTATATACTCTGAGATCACACTACAGTGAGGAAAAGGCAAATCTTCCAACCTTCACTGTACCACAGTCTCACAATAAACACCTTGATAACAGCATTTCTGATGTAAATGCCATTCAATCACTGTTCTTTTCAATTTGGTGATATAGACCCTCTCACAACTGGGCTTACTTCATGATTTAACTTCATAGAATATGTGACTGGAAGTTTACCAAGCTCGTCTATGAAAATATCAACATATTGACTAAAAATATTCTGTGTAAAACTATTGTTGTTATTCAGACTTATATAGTGGACCTCTTAATTAAATGAAATTGGTCCCATTCTCAGAATGTCTTTGAGGTCTAACAGTGACTGTATGTGTCTCTTGACTATGTAAAACTGCAAGTCATAGCTGTTTCCAGCAGAATGGCATGAAAGAACTATTGCACCGTCAGTCTGAATATCTTCACCACCATAAGCAACTAGTTTTGCAGACTTTGCTGAATCAAGTTTCTCAGCAGCTTTTACTTCAGCAAGAAATTGTGCTAATATAACATTGCAATTAGAGCCAGTGTCTACTTTAAGCTCTACAGGTTTCCCATTAATTTGTACAGTACAAAATATTTCACTCTTTGCTGACAACTGATAATCTATTGGATTAACAGTTTAATCTATCACAGAGACACCATCAACATAGAAAGTTTGTTCACAGCTCTCTGAGTTTGGTACTGTCTCTATCCGATTTACTTGCTTCTTCAGATACTCTTTTAATATAAGTTTGCGACACTTTTGACTTGCAAAGCCTTTTAAAATTATTCCACTTTTTACATTTGTGACATTGCTGACCAAAAGCTAAACACTTCCCATTTAGGTTCATGACTGCCTCCACAGTTGCGAAAGTTAACAATGAGGTTGAGTGTGGCACTGCCTCTCAGTTTATATTTCTTTTTCATCTTAGATGTCTGCTGCACACTATCAACATTCATACTAGCAGATACTGAAAACATGCTTTTCCCATCTGTAAGCATATTTTATACTTTCCTGTAATCTCATGTATTTGACAAGTCTCAGTGGCTTTGGTCAATGTTAATTCACTATCTCAAAGCAAAATCATTCTCACTACATCACTATCAGCACCATATATAAGAAGGTCTTTTCTCAGTTCATCTCGTAGATTACCAAATCTGCATGCTGTTGCTTTATTTCTTAAGTCAGTAATATATGCTGCATTAATTTCACCAGGCTTTTGACTTCATGTGTAAACTTTGTGCCTTTCCATTATAATATTCATTTGAGGGTTGCACATTTTGCTAAATTTATGTTTTAAGCTCCCAGGGTCTTCCCGCCCTTCAGCCTGTATCACCCTATGGCAGTTCTCCACCATACACAGCAGGTGGATACACAAATTAAAATTCCTGCTCAATGGCCTCTGAGCCAGCTGAATTGAGAAGTATAAATGTTCTTGCATGTGCATCTTTATCAGAAAATGCAGCCTTTATGAAAATATCATGTTCTTGCTCAAACACGTGCCAGTTCTCAGCAATATTATTATCAAACACCAGCTGTTCAGGTCTGCAAAATCCATCTACCATAACAACAAATTTCTTTTAAACATAAGTATAGACCTGGTACTTATAATTTTGCTCAAGTGCACAACAACCTCTCTGAAATTGCTTTACTTTAATACGGCAAATACTTCAAACACTCAGGACACTTCGGACACTTTGAAAAGTCTTAGTTACTAAGAAAAGGTTGGACATTGTAAAAATTTTCAGACATTTTAGCCTTTTCAAACATTTTAAACACTTTGGAGATTATCTCAAACACTTTAAATATTATGCTGCTATCTCAGATATTTCAAACATCACAGAAATTATTTTGAACACTTTGAATGCTACACCACATGTTTTATGACTGAAAATCATTTGAAGCAAGTTTAAGTAACTTTGAATAACTGTTGATCTGTTTGTGAGTTCACTCCTGGATATTACTCCACTTCTAACTGCATGCCTCATGGTTTTCAAGCTGCTTCAACTTCGGATCCCATTCTGACACCATGTCACATGTCTCATGTATTCAAATGAGACACTGAGGCTGGGTATGCATTCAAGTCCTTTATTATACATACACAAATCAGGAGCTGTAACTTGTACATATACCTCATACTTCATATGCTTACTGTCTGAGTTGTTACTTTTAACACACAGACATGTGCATCTCCATTCAAGCTTACATTCATGCTGAGTGATGATACAAAATGGTGCTGATCTCGCACATGCTCAGTAACTTATTTTCAAGTGCTGTCTAACTACAGTGGCTGACTAGGTTCAATATACACACAGATCTAGGGATACAATGTTCAGTTGCAGTAATTCATAAAAATATGAACCTAATAACCACAATGGCTACCTTCATCTATATCTTACAATAGAACAATGGTAAAAATAAAAGAAAGAACCTATGGGGGGACTTCTGCATGACTCCACATTGACAGAAACCCAAATCTGGCATGTGCATTCATCAGTGTTATAATGACTTTTAGTAATGTGAATAACAGTGGCAATTGCTGAGAGTTTTACCTGACAAGTGATAATAATTCAATGTTATACTGTAACTGCACATATTGTGAATTAATAAAGTGATAATGACTTGCATTTCATTACTGCAAGGTTCTGCATGCTCAGACTAAGGTGATAATTGCTGTATATAACCTGTTGAGAAGACATTCATTATACTCCTGGTGCAGGTGGTAAGACTGAGTCATTATCATCTGTTAGGAAAATACTAGAGTAATTCAGTAACAGCAGTATGACACATATATTCTGAGCCCTTCCTCTCACCTAAATTCTACACATGACTGAAAAAGCCAGAAATATTATCCAAAATATATGGTTGCTCCAAAATTAGTGTACATGAAATAAAATTTCTCTCACTAAGCCATCTGCTGATTAGAATCAGACACACAAATAACAAAGTCAGAAATACCTAAACTATCTGATTGATCCATGTAAGAATTACTGTAAAAGTAATAATAACTTTTATCTCACCGAACCATCCCTCTGATAAGAATAAGAAACAAAAGTGACAAAGGCAGAAATATTGTCCAAAATATCTGGTTTATCAATGCTGCAGTTAGTGTAAAATCAGTAATAGGTTCATAGGTTCATAGATTAGTACTAGGCTAACTACCATTCTGGGCCATTTTAAGCCTAGCCAATTACCCCATGTGAGAATCAAACCCTGTACCTTGTGTCTGTAAGGTAAACACCTTAACCATTATGCCAACCTTACACCCCTAACAACTATCTTACTAAGCCTTTCCTCTCACCAAACCTGTTTTGACATATCATATGTAACTTATCCACTTGACACTTTTAGATTAGTACCCTATTATTATGGCCTTTTAGTACCAATTCTGTTGCTGTAGATGGCCTGACTATGACCCAGGGAACCCAGGTTCCATGACTAGCCTGGGCATCTCCTGGAGCTGGATTGTAGAAGACAAGTGTGTGAATCTGGAGAGGATGGCTGATCCAGGTAGAATGGTGTCACAAACCCCCTCAGAGTAGATAGTGCAAACACAGAAGTGACCTCATGCCAAGCACTGACCAGCCAAATACTGCCTCGGTTGAATGCAGTGCATTGCTGATTCCCCTTTGCTGCTTCTACTATGGAGGCAGACCCTGCCTGTACTACATATCAGTGTTACATACTTTATTCACAAATGCCCACTACTACTAAGTACACTGTCTGTATTATGTCATAGAACATCCTAGACACCTTTATCCACCAATATATATAGCCACAGATGCAACAATAGCAGCTTTAGGCACCAGCAGACCCTGCAGTCACATAATTGTCAAACCAATAAAAGCTAGTACAGCAATATTTGTCCCATTCATGCATTACACATTACTTTCTTTCTTTTTAACAATTACTCACTCCAGCATTACATAAATTGCTCAGTTCCTGCCATACCGCTCAACTGTACAGATTTTCACAGAATGTCAAGATTTTTGACTCGTATTATTGGTCCATTTTTCTAAAACTGTGGTTTTCTGACAAATTAGTGGCAAATCATTAAACATTGAAGTTAGAAAATAATGACAGACATTTGAGTTTTAGACTTCATACCCTTCAGAAAATTCATGCTAATGCAAAAACTTTTATTCTATCAACTTTCTAAGTTTGTAAGAGCAATATTTAAAAATTGTCCCTATTTTAGGCCTTTGTATCACTTTTACATATGGCTTTGTCAGGATTTCTTGCTATAAGAGGTTGAGAGGTATGGTTCCTGCTTCCCTTAAACCTCACTCCTCTTCCTGCTGAACATATGAAACCTGACAAATCTTATAGAAAATCTTCAAGGTATGTGATGGATCAATGCTACAATTAATATAAAAGCAGTAAGAATATTCCACTGAGCCCTTCCTCTATACCAAACTGTATACACAGAAAACAAATTCAGAAATTTTGCCCTACATATTGTGATGATCAATGCCAGAACCAGTATAAAAACTATAATAACATTTATATGATTATGCCCTTCCTCTTTACTAAACGAACACACCAATGACAAAGCCGGAAGTATTGTCCAAAGTGTTTGGTTAATCCATGCCAGAATAAGTGTAAAAGTAATAATGACATTTATATCACTGAGCCATCTCACTGATTAGAATTAGACACACAAATAAAGTCAGAAATATCTGAAATATCTGGTTGATCCATGCTGGAATTAGAGTAAAAGTAATAACAATATTTTTCTAATTGAGCCAGCCATCCTGTTAGAATAAGACACTTAAATGACATAGACATGGTCTGGCTGACCAATGTCACAATTAGTGCAAAAGTGGCACCAAGCCTCAAGGGACATCTCTGGTCACTTTCATACTTTCTGATAACAGCACATGCAACTTCAATACAATCTCAATCTGGAGTGAAATAATAGCTAGAACCTGTAAAAGATTACGAAAAGCTAACATCAAAACACATGAGCTAATAACCTAAGCAGATTACAGGTACTGCAAATGCAGTCTTTGAACAAAATGATATTCCCTCAACAAAATGACAAGAAAGCAGGCTTCCATACTTTACCAGTACTGTGTGTGAAGTTCCACTAAACTAGATAGCATCAAAGGGAATATATTTGCAATGAGATTTAGGGCAGCAGTAACATTTATTTTTATTTATTTTACATTTGTTTACTGGGATGGTCTGACTGGACTGGGTCCATTTACAGCGGAGGCCCAGGGAGAAATTCTCCACATATATTAACAGAAATACTAGAATTTAATATATCATAGTTAACACAGATAACACATTGTAACAGCAAAACCCAGGTAATAAGACATAAATGTAAAACAGACAGGATATAACTCAGCAGTTAAACAGACAAAATACATTTTAGCATTGAGAGTCATATGAAGATGTGGTAACAGGTCAAGAAGTAAAAACAGTACCAAGGGTCAAAAGCTGTCAAGTTTGTTTATCTGTATTGACTTACTAAGATATAGCCTGATGTAGCTGGATATTTTTGTTTCTTATTTATTTATTAATTTATTGCATTTATTAACAGAGAAGGTCCACTGGGCCAAAAAGTGCCCATTTTCATTGGAGGCCTGTGGTGAAAAGCTCCACAGTGATATATACAATACATACAACTTGATAAAAACTCAAACAGAAATTCTAACAATTTAAACAGTGTAAAGAATTTTTGAGACAGAAAGAAAGAGAGGCAATGCACCTGTGAATAAATCTGACTATTGACAGTGCAACAAAATTATTTATACAGAAAGAGGCAATGCAACTGTGTTTAAAAATATCAATAGACAATACATAAGCACAATGGCCTATAAGTGGATTATCTATCAAGGAGTAATGGTGAAGGTTTAGGAGGTAGTAGAGGATGGAGAAAGGCAAGGTGGGAGTAGAAGAAGGGAAGAGATTGTCAGGTTTGGAAAGAGGAGAGAGACAAAGTCATGTTATGGGTTGAGAGGAGTTAGTAGATGAGCATTGCCAGTGGGAGGATAGATGTTGTTTCAAAGCTTTTTTAAAGATAGAAGTGTTGCTAGTGGATTTAAATGAGGGTTGGAAAGAGTTCCATAGCTTAGCAGTGAAAAAGGAGTGTAGCATTTGTCCAGCAGAGAGGTTGGGTTTCTCTACCTACAGGAGCATTTGATTTTCAGAGTGGAGAGGCCTATTTGGGTGATATAGTGTAAATAGATTAGAAAGGGCAGGGCAGCTGGATGGGTTAAATATTAGTTTATGGGCAGTAGTTAGTTGAATATATGTAAGATGATGAGGAAGTTCTAACTAGTTTAGTAACTGAAGAGAGGCACAGTGGTGAGATAAGTGTCTTCCATTGATGATGAACTTTGCAATTTTGTTACAGCTTGAGTGCAGTTTGGATTTAAGACTGACCTGTAGATTGGTGAAGAGAGGAGCACCATAAAGAAGAGAGGAGAGCTGGAAGGAGGAGGCAAGGGCTAGTTTGGAGGAGTAGTTGAGGAATGTTTTGTGTTGGTATAGGGCTAGTTTGGAGGAGTAGTTTGTGTTGATATAGTATGCCCAGTTACTGGTGTGTCTTTTTAATGTTGTTGTGAATACGATGTTGATAGTTAGGTGTTCATCTATGGTGACACTTAGAAGTTTAGTGTGTGTGACCACCTCAATAGAAGTGTTGTCTTGGGAGAGAATAGAGAAGGTGCCTTTGTTTATGGTGATGGACTTCTTATGGGTGAATAACACTAGCTTTTTTTTAGGCTTTAATGCTATATGGTTGTTGGCCATCCATATTTCAGTGGAACCTAGGGCTGCCTGGGAAAGTTTCTGACGTTTGTGTGGAGCATTGGCAGTGCAGATGATAGTAGCGTCATCTGCGTATTGGATGACTGCCCCTTGAGTGAGAATAGAGTGGAATCATTGATAAAAATGCTGGATAGTAGTGGCCCTAAGATGGACCCTTGGGGGACACCTGTAGTGGTGTTGAGGAAAGAAGAGAAGGAGGTTTGCCACTTTGTGGCTTGTTGCCTGTCTGTGAGGTAGTTGGAAAACCAGTGTAGGGAAGAGGGAGAGACACCTATGTTGGCTAGTTTTCTAAGAAGAAGAGGGTGGGAGGTAGTATCAATGGCTTTGGAAAGGTCAGGAAGTAGGGAGGAGACTAGTTTCCTGGTACCATGAGCCCAACTGATAGAGTCACAGAAGGATATAAGAGCTGTAGTGGTGCTATGTCCTGGTCTAAAACCATGCTGGGTTGGTGACACTTTGTTATTGTCAAGTAAATAGTTAAGGAGTTGGCTGTGAATGCATTAGTTATTATTATCAATTAGTTAGTAATTAATCAATTATTAATTACTAATTAATTATTATTAATTATCAATATATATATATATATATTATTATTATTATTATTATTATTATTATTATTATTATTATTATTCATTATCTGGACGTTTCATTATTAGTAAGTAGTTAATTATTAATAAGTTAGTATTATTAGTTACATATGCTAACATCTATAAATGTTTTTCAACTTTTCTGTGGAATACCTACACATTAATTTGGCTTTATTTGCCATCCATTGACTTTTCCTTATGTGCAGATAAATAAGATTTATAATATTTCTACATATCTCTGAATTTATTAATCTATTATATGTATGTTGTGTGTATACATCTGTATGTTTCTGTGTCTGTGAATTTAGAGGTTCATAGGTACTGCGACATTGTTATTTACATAGACTTTTGAATCTTTTTCACTCTGCCTGTTTTCTATAGCACATTCCTATATTTGACAGCCTTTTCATAGAAAGCATTCTATTCAAAATTCATGAGAAAATAATTACTGTCAGTAGCGTGTTTTCAGGTTTGACGAGTAAGATCTATCACGGGTCCACTTAGTATTACATAACCTTCATGGAATAGTACATGAGGGCATATGTACCATCATCTTAATGCAGGCTTATATGGCTGATATTCTGAAGGTGGTTCAGTGAAGTCTCTAGCTATGTTCACCATATCTGAAATCTATTCACTGTCAGTCATGTCAGAGTCACTTTAGTATATTAACTGCTTGTGGATTAATGAAAAAAGTCTACATGAAATAAAATGCTGAAAGTTTCACAGTAAACATTGCAAGGTATTTAGAAAATAAATTTAAAATGAAATATCTTAGCTGAGCATCTTGATATACATGATAGCTACAATTTCAAGAAGCCTCTGTATACTAAACACTCCCCTGGATTTACTTATCTTCCGTGCAGGACTAATCTAGTCCTGCATGGAAGTGGCAGTTGAAGAGGAGGACGGCAGCGCGCCATGCATATGAATGAATGAAGGCTTGCTGCCTGAACTCCAAATGCTACACGGAGTGTGGATGAGTGCAGGGGGCGTATCTGAGAGCAGAGCTCTCAGAATAAACATGCCCCTGCAAAGTAGAACAGAAGAATCTGTAAATAAATGAGCGAGACAGC